>NW_015169840.1:0-2888 GCF_001447785.1 Gekko japonicus | reverse complement strand
TGGTGCTTGGGGGGGTCAACAGTGGGATGGCTTCTAATGTCCTGTCCCCACTGGTGGACCTCCTGATGGCACTGGTATTTCTGGCCACTGTGTGATACAGAGTGTTGGACTGGATGGGCCTTTGGCCTGATCCAACATTGGCATCTCTTATGTTCTTATGTTCTTATGGACAGAGGCTTAAAGGCTTCATTCATTTTTTAAAGGCTTTATTATTTTCTTCCCCTCTCCCATGGCCTTTATATAAATAAAAGGTTGTTCCTCTCAGGTTTCAATACTGAATGCATTTTCATAATGTATTTCACAGTGACTCTGAGAGGAGGGGCTTTTTATGGGTGGGGGCTCTCTATCCATTAAAGTGGTCATGACAGTAAAAGAGATGGGAGAGAAAACCAACAAAGAGAATAAAAATAATAAAGTACAAATTATTGGCTCTTGGGTTTGAGAAGCCTTCCAGAATTTGGTCAGAGAAGCTCAGGGGTTATACTGCTTCTTTCCCTCAGTCCTCCTAGATGTCTCTGGATTTGTCCACTGGACCAACCAAGCATAACTCTTTTGGAATGGAAATGTCTGTCTCTCTGACTTGGAGTTCAAATAGATTTACACTAATATTGCATTCTTCACATGTGCAGAAGTTCAGTGTGTCTTTTGAGTCCACTTAGAAATCATGGTAAAATATTTGGAGGCCGCTTAGAAATTCTGAATGTTAGGGACAGTCAGAGTTTGCCCATTTCTAATAAATGGAAGTCACTCTATCTCTAGAGAAATCAATACATTAGGGAAGCGGCTTGCCTGACCCCTGTACCAATCATGATGACAGCAAAGCCAAGCCACTTGCAAACCAAGCGGAGGTCTCTATATACTTGGGAATCTGCCCGGGTGTGCAGGAGAACATACATATTTGATCCTCACAACCCCCTCCCCCCCAAAAAAAAACTATTGAGGGGAAATAAATATGTTCCAGGAGGCACAGAATGTTAAATTAGCCTGATAGAAACCCAGAGGGAAGATACTAGGTGGGTAGTTGGGTTGGGATTTTTACACTGATCATCCTTCCTGCAATTCCTTATGGGCCCCCAGCTTGTAATTGTCTACATATAACCCAGCCTAGTGATGTTTGCACCCTGCTCTGAAATTGTACTAGTTTATTGCAGCAGTAACTTCAGCAATAAAATACATCACTTGTCTACTGTTTGCACTGCCAGTTCAGTGGAGAGTAAGTGGAGTTGGCATGGTAGATACTACAGAAGTGGAGTAGTTTATGGCAAAAGCTACTGCTGGCATAACCTGCAGTTGTTTGAGAGCACTGGTGCAAATGCACACTGTGGTTTTATGGTTTTGGTCAGTGAGAACATCAGGGACAATTTCCAGGACTCCCAAGCATTACTGCGACTGTTTCCGGGATTCTCAGTCATTCTACTGGAAGCAAACAGTCTACGCTCTCAAGACATGGCCAATATACCCTTTCTTCCACTGGGAATACAAAACAATTCATTTTTTCTCTACAACAAAGAAATTCCGGTATTCAAAATCATTAGCAAACAGCAGGTTAATGCAACCCTGCATTTAATTATTATATCCACCACTCAATAAACCTGACTAGGACGAGAACTGTTGAAGGATATCCAAGATACTGTGCTATTAAAAGTGAGGAGTCTCTGGTCTGGATTTCACCTCTGCCATGTGCACAGTAGACGGATTTAGGCAAGCCAGTCTCTCAACCTCCACTACCCATTCAGCAAGATGAGGATGACAACACTCATCTACTTGACAAGGGTGTTGTAACGATTACAAAAAAAATGTACATGAAACATTCCTGACATCTGAAGATCCCATAGAAATACTGATTTTTAGTTATGCTTCCCTAGAACAACTGAACATGAACAATTTAATGCCTCTTGCATGTTTGTTTTCATTGAGGCAGAATGTACTTAGAATGCCAGCAAAATATATGTCACCCTTACCTTGACCATGGAACATGCTTCCCTTGCACTAGTAAGACAGTCTCATGCAGTGCTTAAGGATATCAGCCTAGGATCTGGGAGACCCACAGTACAAACCTAAGCAGAGTTATACCTTTCTAAGTCCACAGAAGTCATTAGGCTTAGAGAGGAGTAATTCCTTTTAGGATTGCACTGACAGATTCTAATGCCTATTCTGCCTTTTATGACAATTGGGGGGGGGGGATTTGTGCTGTGTTCTGTGCACATGCAGCGGCATAAAGAGAGGAATAAATTCTACCACCCAGGGATTTTTGGTTTGGGAAAACAGCAAGGTGGGAAGGCAGGAGCCCCTCCTCCCCCCATGCTGCAGCTCTGATACAAATCAGGCTCCTGCTGATTTTTAAAATGAAATTTTCCACAGTTGATGTGCAGCTGCAGGGAAAGCAAGCTGGTTCCTGTACCAGACTCCCCCAAATATGTATTGTGACAATTGATGCTCATTGGTGAACTTTGGGGCAGTTGCTCTGTCTCAGGCTGACGTACCACTCACAGGGTTGCTGTGTGGACAAAATGCTGAAGGTATTGCCATGTACGATCATGTTGAGCTCCTTGGAGGCACAATAGGATAAATATGTACTAGACAGCTATTCCTTGGATTATAGGAGAGTATGCCCATTTTTGTTTTTGAACTTTGACCGTGTGGGCCTTTTTGTTATACTCAGATTTGCTCCCAAATTGGAATTCCCAAAACATTTATTCGACAACAGCTTTCTCCCATTTGTATGCAGCAGATGCCAAAAAACAGCATCACTTTTGATAGTAATATTTCTGCCAAATTTTGTTAGGAGCACAAGGAGGGGAAGAGATTGTGATTTTGTCCCAAGCAGGGAATCCCCATATCCAAAACTGGAATTTTCATATCAAAAGTGTAGCTCTGAAATTTGGCAA
>NW_015169839.1:323399-354729 GCF_001447785.1 Gekko japonicus | reverse complement strand
GGCGTCTCTTATGTTCTTATGACCCCTTGTAATTTATTTTATTTCTACTCTTCCTTTCTACCCAGTGAGGGACCCAGAACACCTTTCATCATTCTCCTCTCCTCCATGTTATCCTCACAACAGCCCTGTGAGGCATGTTAGGCTGGGAATATGTGACTGGCCCACAGTTACCGAGTGAGATTCCATAGCAGAATGGGGATTCCAACCATGCATAGTCAGAGAGATTAAATGGAAACTGATCCATATTGGATATTTGTAAAAGGTAAATTTGGCACCAACTTTGAGGCTAGCCTGATCTCATCAGATCTTGGAAGCTGAGCAGAGTTGGTCCTGGTTAGTACTTGAATGGGAGATCACCAAAGAAGTCCAGGGTCACTATGCAGAGGCAGGCAATGGCAAACCATCTCTGTTCATCTCTTGAAAACTCTGTGGTGTTGCCATAAGTTGGCTGTGACTTGATAGTACTTTAAAACACCAAGGTGAGTGTGTAGAGTGATTGTAAGGATGGACTATGGTTAAAATTGTGTTTCTTTCATATATTACATGCTGTATTAGCCCTACACACAATTAAATGTTATGAAAGCACTTTCATTGTATACATTTCAGTGCATTACTTTTTTGGAGCATTTTTTATTGGTTTTCTGTTATAAATAGGCCAAAGTGCATTACTTTTGAAAGATGAAATGGATTTTACCATGCACTTGAAGGCTTTTAAAAATAGCAACATGAAATTTCTGGAATTACAGAACTTTAGCATGCAAAAGATTTTCTGAGAGGATTGTATCTTCTTTCTTTTGATATTATTATTGTTATTATTGTTGTTGTTGTTGTTATTATTATTATTGTGATATAAATCTCTGGTGCTGGTCTATGCAGATTTTAAATGTGTTTGTCATGTGCTATTAGTCACTCTGTGAAATCTCTCAGTAATAGTTAGCCCTTGAATTTGCTGCAGCTAAGGAGAATTTAACACTGATTGATGGGAGATCACTTAGCAGGTTGGCAGGCTTTCCAATTTACGGCAAGGAAATTGCTCTATTCTTTACGTTCATTCTTTCTTCTGCAGGGGGACAGTAAGATATATGTGCCCGGGTGCACCAAACAGTGAAGATCTGATTGGCAATCCTGCAGGTCTTTTTTACAATTATGATTTTATCATCTTCAAAAATTGTATACTGAATGTCAAGTGTCTTGGGTGAAATGGTTGTTTTTTAAATCTCTCTATTTATCAAGGGCAGCTGATAGGTCTGCATCACACACAGCCACACAAACGGAAACGTGCTACCTTGGCAGATGAAAAGGAATAATCAGTCACCCTATCACGTATATTTCTTTCCCCACCATTTCATGATGTTTCATTCATTCCAGGCCTAATTCCTCTGTATCTTCCATATAAGACCTCTTGCCTTCCCTGAGACGGGCTAAGCCTCATAAGGGACAGTAAAGCTTAGCTAGTACCACCCCTATTGCCTTGTGCATCGTTCTTTTAAACAGAGAGGAAGCAAATTTATGCAAGGGAAGTATGTTTGCCAACTCTGACTTGGGAAATTCCTGGAGATTTAAGAGCAGTGCCTGGGGAATTCCTGGAGATTTAGGAGCAGTGCCTGGTGGAGGGTGGAGGTGGGGGAGAGGAGGAGGAGGAGAAGAAGAAGAAGAAGAAGAAGAAGAAGAAGAAGAAGAAGAAGAAGAAGAAGAAGAAGAAGAAGAAGAAGAAGAAGAGAGGAGGAGGAGGAGGAGGAGGAGGAGGAGGAGGAGAATGGATTTATACCCTTCCCTTCACTACCTGAAGGAGTCTCAGAGTGACTTACAATCTCCTTTCCCTTCCCCTCAACAGATACCCTGTGAGGTAGGTGGGGCTGAGAGAGCTCTTTCAAGAACTGCTTATGAGAGAACAGCTCCAAAAGAACTTATGACTGATCCAAGGTCACATCGGCAACTTCATGTGAAGGAGTGGGGAATCCATGCTCCTAACCATTACACCAAACTGGCTATAGAGTTCACCCTCCAAAGCTACAATTTTCTCCATGGGAACCAATCTGCATAGTCTGGAGATCAGTTGTACTTCTGGCAGAACTCCAGGACCTTCCTTGAGGTTAGTAATCATAGTGGAAGATCTCACCTTCCCTTTAAGAACACTTACTATAGTTTAAATACAAAAAGCCCAGGATTCATAGAATCATAGAGTTGGAAGGGACAGACAGACAGACCACTTAGTGAGTATACAGCGGAACACATAGGAGAGATATGCTAATTTTCACTCCTTCAGCACCTTCTTTCCCCTTACCTTTCTTAGCTCACATCTGGTGTTAAGAGTAGAGAAAACAGAAAACTGCCTAAAAACAATCTACCACGAATGAATGAGGTCAGGGGGATAGATTTGGAGACCTGTTCTTATGTGCTCTTTTACTGCTAAAATGAGACACGTATACCCACTGCCACATGGGCAGACAAATGATGGTCTTGTCATATCAGATTTTGGCCCACAGTCTATGAGAATAGGAATAATATGAGGAGTGCATCATGGACAGTCAAAAAGACAAATCAGTGAGTTCTAGATCAAATCAAGCCTGAACTCTTCCTAGAAGCTAAAATGACCAAACTAAGATTACCGTACTTTGGTCACATTATGAAGGCAGCCACACATCAGGAAAAGACAATAACGCTTGGAAAAGTTGATTGTACGACAGCCCTTCAAGTACTTGAAGGATGCATAGGAAGAAAATGAATTCATTTAAATGTAGTGTTAGTGTTAGAGGAGAGTTTTACAATACCACGGACTGACAAAAAGACAAAAAAGTGGGTTCTAGATAAAATCAAGCCTGAATTGTCTCAAAAAGCTAAAATGACTAAACTGAGGCAACCACACATCAGGAAAAGACAAGGCTCATTGGCAAAGAAAATAACGCTAGGAAAAGTTGAAGGCAGTAGGAAAACAGGAAGACCCATCATGACCATTATGCATTCAATGAAGGCAAAAATGAATACCTACCATCATTCAAGACCTAGACAACCAACCAATTAAGGTAGCAGTGAAGAATGGAAATACACACAAAACTAGTAGACTTCGAATCAGCTCATTGCAGTATTGCATCAGGCCAGGCCAATGGCATTTGCAGTAGAATTCCTCCCATGGATTTCAGATTCATATACCTATTTTTTAAAAAAACGTTTTGCAAATGTAGTTTAATACAAATGTTGAATCAAAAGTTTATTTTTTCACCATGGAAGGGGGATGAGTTTTGCCAGCTTTATGCTCCCACTACAGACCCCCACTTTAGATCTTCATGCTGCAACTCAGGAGCAGTGGAAGGAATTGAGGCAACTGGCAAAAATTGCTCCATCTTATTTTGGTGGTTTGAAAATTCTGTTTGAAATGCTGTTCGAAAACTCCTTTATGACTGAACCCAGAGCCTTTGCTGTGAGTCATTTTGGTATGTGTCAATTGCCTTTTCTCTTGTTCTCTCTACTGGTGCTTGACATGTTTGAATATGTTTCCTAGTATGAAGTTACTTTTGGATATATCTGAATATTTGTTGATACAGGCTTGCCTCTTCACTGCAGCAAAAATGAAACAGAACTCAAGCATCCGCGGGATTTTTTGCCCCCATTATATCTTACAAGAACAGTTTTTTAGAGAGTTATTTGAAAAACTGCTGAGTCCACATGACTTTCCCCTAGTCAGAGAATTCTCTCCAAATGTACACACACCTGGGAAATGGTCTCTGCAAAAGAACGGCATTTTCCTCATAGAAATGCATCTAAAAATATTGCTGTTGGGCTGCAGATTTCATGCCCCACAGCAAAGCAAAACTGACACCTCCAAAATATAGACAGTAAGCACCGTAATGAAAACAAATGTGTTTAAAAGTGTGCTCTGGGGCCCAATTATGTACTCATTACAGGACTACACTGGGATGCTCTGTATATGTTCTGTGGTTACAGAATGGTGTTCTTGGGGAATGAAATAACAACAGTGATGGCTTTCCTTGGTTTAGCAGGCAGTGCACATTTGGCAACTACTTTTCATGAGACTTTTCCCATCGGTCTGATGGCAAATTATTCTGGATCATGGCTGCAATAGATAGGCATACATATATGAAATCAGCTTCCATACCTAAATATCTATGCTTGTTTCTCCTTCAGCATCTGCCATGCCAAGCAGTCTTAGGCACAGGGCAGCTATGTCAGCTGTTCTGGACGCAGCTCGGGGGTGGGGGAGGCATGTCCCTGCAGCCTGTTGCTCTGAAGCTCTGTCATGTGATATGGGGAGGAGATGCTTGGCCGGCCAAGCCCTGAAGCCACCACACTATGCAGAGGTGCCTGGCAGCCAGTCAAACTCCAAAGCTGCCTGAGTGCCACAGGTTTTTTAACCTCCCTTTCTCTAGTTCAGAGGTCCACAACCTTTTCAATTTGCAGCCCCCTTTTCTGGAGGGGGGGGACACAACCACAAAATGGCTGCCCCAGGAGGCAGAGCCAACCACAACATGGATGCCACAAGTGGCACAGCCAACTACAAAATGCTAGGGAGTAGGTTTATGCATAGCTCCAAGCAACTCTTCAACATTTCAGGCAGAAATTCTGTTTAACAGGACGCCTTTTAAAATGAACATTATAATTAATGATCCTTGTGCTCTCCTGGAACCTGCTGCTGCAGCAACTTAAACAACAATGACACAACAACTCTGCCCAGCCAATCAGATTCCCCAATGGCCCTGCTGGGCAAAAGCCCTACCTGACACTGCCCACTGTCTAAAAACACTTGACAGGGGCCAGGAAAGGTGTCGGTGATATGCATCGACACCCTGTTGGCGACCTCTACTCTAGCTGGTTCTTTCTTTCTCCCTGTCTCCTTTTTTTTTTGGGGGGGGGGGGAGAGTAAGGCCCCACACAGTGATTATGGGGCCTCATTCTTGATTTCTGCCTGGAGTCCCAGAATCACTGAGACCATTCCTTGACCCAACATGCCCATCGCTTGCTGTTCTTTAGCAGTGTCATGTCATGGTGCTCAGCACCAACAGGGTCACGACTGGGCCATTGGCTTTGGGAATCCCAGCCAATTAGACAGGAGTTGGTGGACTGTGTGTATAACCTAGGCTCTGCCCCCCTTTTCTTGCCATTTTCTGCAAGCTGGCTTACCTGCCCCCCCCCCAAGATACAATATGATTAGCCAGTTGTTTTGTGTGGCCAATGAAAATTCAAAGTTGATATTTTTTATTCCAGTGGAAAAACTTCATGAAGAGACCGAGGTCCCCATGCAACAAGTACAAGTACGAACTTTCTCGAGCTGACTGTCCTTTGTTGAAATATTTGTTACCTGCAGATATAACATGATATAACATGATTAGCCAGTTGTTTTGTGGGGCCAATGAAATTTGTGACATTGGCATGCAAATGAACTTTTCTTCTTCTTCACATTATTCATAGAGGTGGGTTTAATTTAGCTAGCTCTGGTCTATGCAACAGGTTAGGTCATAGCTATGGAGTCAGGAATATGTGGGCAGATAGAGCATAGGAAGTGATAGCTGGAGAGCACCCTGAGGCATCCATTACTAAGTCAGCCCATCATTGGTTTGAGGGGTTGTATAGGACACCTTTGGCACTGAGCAGAATCAATGAAGTCCCATGGCACATGGAGAGAGATGAAATGTAATACTTCTTAACATAGTTGATGGTAAAGGATAGATAAGAAAAGCTGGTAATAATATTGTCTAAGTATGGAGCCAGGGTGGGTTTTCCCACAACACAGTCTGGTACCCAGGAAAAGCTGCTTGTGGGGGGGGGGAATATTAAATGTTTGATTTGCACAAGACCGGAACAAAATTGAAAATGGAATTTTCAGGTTAAATAATGATGATAACCAGAGATGAGGAATTTGAAATCATCCTTAGTCCAAATTTATTGACTGTACAGAATCCTTCTGTCAGTCATGAGGAGATCATTCTGGAAAAGCTGCTTGTGGGGGGAAAATATTAAATTTTTGATTTGCACAAGACAGGAACAAAATTGAAAATTGAATTTTCAGGTTAAACAACGACGACAACCAGAGATGAGGAATTTGAAATCATCCTTAGTCCAAATTTATTGACTGTACAGAATCCTTCTGTCAGTCATGAGGAGATCATTCTGTCCTGTTCACAGTTCCTAATTGCCTTCAAAATTGTCCTGCCTGCCCTTTTTAAATGTTAGGCACACTGTGGTGGCCGCTGCCACTGAAACAACATTATTTAATCTGCCCAGCTAGTCGGATCTCCACTGGCCAATCAAGAAGTCCTGTGGGGCAAGTGTCTGACCTGGCCCCACCCACTTTCTCACAGCACTTGTTGGGCACCAGAAAAGGTGTCAGTGGGCACCGTGGCTCCCACAGTTACCACGATGAGGACCCTTGGTTTAACATTACTAGATTCTTATTCATGTCATTGAAATGCACTTTACGACCAATGTGTTCAATGGCAGTTGTTCTTAGTAATGTATGAGACTGCAGTCTTTTGTTTATTTTCACATGGCTAAATGTGTGATGTTCATGTCAATCAGACAGCTATCAGAGAAGCTGGAGACTCACGAAAGCGTAGTGAAAGACCCAACATGACGTTTGCATGAAATATGTTGAACCTGTAATCTGAAAAATGAAACTCTGAGAGCAATGAAATACACACATGTATGCCAGTGAGCATCTAAGCCTGACTTTTTTTTAGCAAAATGCCTTGTCTAGTAGAATCAGTCATGCCAGGCTTTTGTGGGAAATGTAATAGAAAGTGATGTGACTGATGCAGCCAGATGTGTCAACTCAAACCTGGCATGACAGCCTGAGAAATATCCACGTCTGACTTCTCTAGAAAAGCAAAAGGTCATAATCCACTGGGAAGATCTGAGCAAGATGACAAGAACAGAATCAGTGACAGGGCACTGCCCATGCAATCCTAAGAATACTTTCCTGGGGTAAGCCCCATTGAATGGACCTGAGTAGGATGCTGAGTAGTCATGCCTGAGATTTTCTGTGGTGCTTTTGCTTGACTCTGATTCACGTTAATGCTGATTGCCTAGGAGAGGGGTCCCCATGCTTTTTGAGCCTCTAGGGCACTGCCCATGCAATCCTAAGAATACTTTCCTGGGGTAAGCCCCCTTGAATGGACCTGAGTAGGATGCTGAGTAGTTATGCCTGAGATTTTCTGTGGTGCTTTTGCTTGACTCTGATTCGCGTTAATGCTGATTGCCTAGGAGAGGGATCCCCAAGCTTTTTGAGCCTCTAGGCATCACTGGAGTTCTGATACAGGGTGGTGAGCAGAGCCATAAAATGGTTCCTCCAACAACAACAAAATGGCTGCCACCAGAGGCGGAGTCACACTTACTGAGGAAACTCAACTGCAGGGGGGGATGGGGATAATTTTAAAAATACACTGGGATACTACAAGAGAATAAAACCAAGACTGTGATGGCAGCTGCCACAGAACATAAGAACATAAGAGAAGCCAATTTGGTGTAGTGGTTAAGTGCACGGACTCTAATCTGGGAGAACCGGGTTTGATTCCCCACTCCTCCACTTGCACCTGGCTGGATGACCTTGGGCAAGCCATAATTCTGGCACAGCTGTTCTTGAAAAAAGAGCAGTTTCTGTCAGAGTTCTCTTAGCCCCACCTACCTCACAGGGTGTCTGTTGTGGGTAGGGGAAGGGAAAGGAGTTTGTAATCCGCTCTGAGACACCTTTGGGTAGTGAAGGGTGGGGTATAAATCCTCTCCTCTTTTCTCCTCCTCCTCCTCCTCCTCCAATGATGGATCGGGCCAATGGACCATCCAGTCTAACACTCTATCACAGAGTGGCCAAAAGTACCAGGTGCCATCAGGAGGTCCATCGGTGGGGCCAGGACACTAGAAGCCCCCCCAAACACCAAGAATACAGAGCATCACTTGCCCCAGACTGAGAGTTCCTATCTGTACCTTGTGGCTAATAGCCACTGATGGACCTTTGCTCCATATGTTTATCCAATTCCCTCTTAAAGCTGTCCATGCTTGTAGCCGCCACCTCCTGTGGCAGTGAATTCCATAGCTCAAGCCTCCACCCCCACACTCACCTGCACCACCTCACGCAAGCCCCGCCCCACTCCTGGAGGCTTCAACAATGTTATTTTAATCTGCCCAGCCAGATGGAGCTCCAGTGGCCAATCAGTTGCCCTGTTGGTCAGGTGCTTCTCTGTCCTTCACTTTCTAAACACACTTCCTGGGAAAGATGTCAATGGTCACCATGACGCCCACAGGCATCTCTGACCTAGAACAAAGTTCCAGTGGATTGTGCTCAGAAGTTATATAAGCACTCAAAGAACATTGTAACAAATATAAATCAATGCAGAGGATGACAGAGCTTCTGGAAGAGCCTCTATGAAGAAGTGAGCAATGACTTGCGAAAGCTCATATCCTGCCACAAATTTTGTTAGTGTTTAAGGTGCTACTGGACTCTTGCACTTTTCTACTGATAAAGACAGGCTAACACTGCTCCCTTCTAGAGCTTTTGGGATTACTGCTTATGACTTCTCTGTACCTTAAACAGAGCCTGATTGATTCTGATTATGATGTATCCTTTGACTGCATGTAGCATGCACTTTGCTCTGGCCACAGCACACTTTGATTTCTCTGCCATTAGCACTTCCATTTGAGAAGGGCCCTGTGATGGACCCCTGCTTCTTCTTCACTGTGAGGCAGATTTTTCCTGCCAAAATTCTTAGTTCCCTTCAGGTACCGAGATGCCCCCCCAGTAGAGTGATAATATTTCAGTTTTATAAATCTGAATGTCTCACCCTGTGACAGAATCTAATTTGGTTTTTGACCAGCCCAGGAACTTTTCAGGAGAAAACAGGAGCCGTCTTTTTTAGATCCCCTGAAATGGCACTGGAGACTGTGTAACAGTGAACAATGATGAATATTTTATTTAATAGGCAGGGATGGTGTGGGTAGTCAGGAATCGATAAGGCTGAGGTAAACATTGTTGGTGAAACAGTATATTTTTCAGCTGACAGACAAGATGGCATTGTAGAAGCTTTTTTTTTTTTTTACAGATTCTTGGTTCTTATCAGTGAGAGATGGTTGACTAAGTATTTTAGTTTTGGATTACAATGTTTCTGCATATACTTTCCTAATAACTCCTCAGGTTTTCCAGAAAGATCACTCTCTTAGTGTACCAAACTCTTTCCTCTTTTCTGAAATCACAGTGTGTCTTCTTTCCCCTGAGTAGTCTGTAGTTCTTTCCTTTCACAACAGATCAGGGACTGCCTCAGTGCCAATTCCCTGTATAACTGGACAGGATTTATATTTCTTCCCTGAAAATGTAATCCTATTCCTTTTGGTCTGATTGGGAGTTTCAGCCTGCTACCCAGTCACTCTTTGCCAAAATCTCAAATACTTAGTTCCTGGTGTTTGTATGGAAATATACTTCAGCTGTAGCTGACACTAGATTCTGAATTCTTAAATGGAATTCTTCCTCAGATTATGTTTAACACCGTTAAAACCAGGAGTCTCTCCCTTTATTTAAAAAGGTGAACCTGTCCAGCAGATCGTTAGTCAGACTCTTCAGACATCCACTGCTTTAGCTGAACTTTTCCTTTACTGAAGGGTAACTGCTGCCGAACTCAAAACAAGCTCCCTCTCCCCTCAGCACACAACTGGTTTTATATATTCCCCTCAGCTGGCACTGGCCAATCGGAGAAAAGTAGCAGCCTGTCACTCAAACTCAACATTCTAGAGCAGAGTTAACTATTTACCTCTGTTTTTACTGCCATTAGGAACATAGCATTTTAAAAGTAGTCCAGTACAGGCCCATTGAAAGCAATTGGTCTTGCACAAACAAAAGTGCTAGAAGCACAGGAAGCAAGCAGCATTGTGACCAGAGTTAAGCCAGTGCAGAATGCAGTCATAGGATCCAAGGTATTATGTCATTCAGCTTTCAGCAATCAGGGCCATCATCAGCATACCCTAAGGTGGGGCAGTTGAATTCTAGCAGCGCTTCACTGCTGCTGACTCCCTGCTCAGGCATCTCCTCTGACGCCTGCACTCAGGCTTTTCCAGTGCCTGCTTGGAAGTGCTTTTTCATCTGTGCTCCCAGTTACATATGCTGCTTAGCGCTGCTGGAGAAGAGCATGTTGGTAATGCACAAAGCATCAGCATTCCCAGTGGCCATGGCGGTGATGCTCCTAGTTGTACCCACTAGTGTGGGCACTTGTGACTGCAGGTGGTAGGAGAGCTTTCAGATGGGCAGAGGAGACCCGCACAGGCATGTGGGGGCATGTGCATGGGTGAATAAGAAGAGAGGCCTAATAGTGCACATGGAAGCTGGGCACCCTCTGCCCAGAGCCCTGCAAAACATGTAACTGGCCCTGGCAGCAATAACCTTACTTAGCGCTGAAATAGTGTTTTCAGTCTTCAAAGAAGTTCACAAACATTATCTTCTTGTAATCCTCACAGTTCATTGACCCAGATGGATCAGGCTAGCCTGATCTCGTCAGGTCTTGGAAGCTAAGCAGGGTTGGCCCTGGTTAGTACTTGGATGGTAGGCCACCAAGGACATACAGGGTTGCTATGCAGAGGCACGCAATGGAAATCTACCTCTGTTTTCCTCTTGTCTTGGAAACCTTGCAGGATAGTAGCCTTTAGTCTGCTGCAACTTGGCGGCATGTCACATGCACAGTCCTTGCACCAATCAACAGCAGGCCAGTATTCGCTGCCGAAGGGGGGAGGGGTTCAGAGAGAGAGAGAGAGAGAGAGAGAGAGAGAGAGAGAGAGAGAGAGAGAGAGAGAAAGAGAGAAAGAGAGAAAGAGAGAGAGAGGAAAGACTCACCTATTGAGTATTTGGTTAAAGTGCAGTTTGAACTAGATGCCCCCCAGATCACACACTCACACAAAAGATTTGCATCCAGCAATATGACATTTAATATTATTTTCTTATATTCAATCAATTAGGACGCCTCCCCCCCCCGTGGTATTCGCTAAGTGGTATTTTAATAGTCAAACATGAAAACGTTCTCATTTCAACAAGCAAGATCAAAACCTGAAATGGTGCTGCATTTCTAATTGATACGAAATGTTGCCTCGATTCCAATCTGGGCATCTTTACTCAAAGCGGTGAAAGCCATGACCAATGGGGGGGAAATATTCCAATATGAAATCTCTCCTGGTGTATTTGTTACAGGTATGCTTTGTAATAGACGATTATTAACTTACTCAAAGTTAGTGAAAATATTTTTGTTAGGATTGAGATGGGTAGCCATGTTAGTCTGTCTGTAGCAGTAGAAAAGAGCAAGAGTGTGGTAGCCCCTTAGAGACTAGCACCTTAAAGACTAACATCTGAAGAAGTGAGCAGTGATTCACGAAAGCTCATCCCCTGCCACATATTTTGTCAGTCTTTACGGAGCTACTGGACTTTTGCTCTTTTCTTCTGTTAGGATTGGTTTATTGGTTTAGTTCCCTAAAATTAAGAACAGTCTTTTATTGCCATGACTTGCCGTTGCTATGACTTTTCTGTAATGAAGAGAACTGTTCAGAACATCTGCACATCATCAAGATTCTAAGGCGGCATTGCGCTCCATGGGTGTTTTACAGTAATGGGATATTCCATGGGGGAATTAGATTATGGAGCGGCACAAATAATGAAATGGTGTTCAAGAGTACGTAAATTGCACTGTAATTACTCATTGCTCCTTTGGATGTAAAGGAAAGGACTATTCTAATTTAATAGGATGAGTGGGTGGAGCGAAGAAAGGAGGGGGAGTCGGGTTTGGGGGACAGGTGTTTACAGCTGCAACTCTTTTGCTCATTAGCAATATAGATATTTTGTGATTAAAAAAAACATTAATGCCACATTGGTGAGACACAAAGTGACCCGGGGAGAAGGGCCAAGAGAGCAGAAGGAGCAATTTGTTTGTAAGCTATTACTGCATTAGCAGTTCAAGCCAATTGTAAAAAGCTTCCCAATCTGACAGAATGATTAAAAGAGAGAGAGAGAGAGAGAGAGAGAGAGATTGTTCATTAAGATGCTGAATGGCAGTTCTAATACAGCAAATCAGTTCTGAAGACTTCCAAATGTATCAGCGCCAGCAATTTAATACCTTCTGCACGTTCCTCTGCCACTCATGAGCCTATCTGTCCTTGTTAAAAGAAAGGGTGGTGGTTGGGATTAACTAGATTGTTCCTCTTGATGGACAACAATTTAGAGGAGACAAAAGTCTTGGAATCTGCTACGTTAATCATGTAATTAGGCCATGCAAACTCCTTGTACTTGAACATACAAACACATGTAGCTGCCTTATATGGAATCAGCCCATTGGCCCAGCAAGGTCAGTACTTTCTACTCAGATGGGCAGTGCCTGTCTGAGGTCTCAGGAAGAGGACTTTCTCTTCAGCTGTCATCATCCTTTCAACTGGAGACACCAGGGACTGATCCTAGGACCTTCTGCAGGCTAAGCAGATGGTTTAACAGTGAGTATGGACTCTTCCCTTGGAGCCCAAGTGTTATTCATTCAAGATTAGAAGTGAGATACCAGTGACAGATCAGGAACTCCCCTGTACATGGAAGTTTGCCAACTATCATGACAGCTTCCACCTCTGTGGTTGCTCTAAAGTCTAAAGAGAAGTTTCCATCCATAGGATTCTTCTAGCAGTGTAACATCTCATGGTCCCCTGCCACACAGGGGGAAAAACACGGGCAAAGTGCGGCTTTTTAAAGCCGCACCAAAAGAGACACGTGTCGGGGGGATCACATAGATCCCCTGAGCCGCCGCACACTTCCTTCCCGGCACGATCAGATGCCGGGGGGAAGCCACTGACAGGGAAGTGAGGCAGCTGAACTGCGCATGTGTGAGCATGCACAGTTTGGCCGGGAGCCGGGATTGCTATGAACGAAGAGCGTGCCAGCAATCCCATGGCCACGCTTGATGCGGCATTCCAGGTAAGTCCTCCTTTGGGGGTGGTTCTTTTTTACAGTGCATTATTGGCCTGAAGGGACGGATCGGGGACGGGTGCGAGCCGATTCCCAGATGTTGTGATGTGCTCGCACCCATTTGCTGCATCCCTCTCCCGGGCCAAAATCTCTCATGTGACCGGGGCCATGCATTACTTTACTCTCCATCAAATAGTCTCTTGAATGAAACTATCATACATGCCTTTCTGAATATAGCAAGCGAAGGCAACCTCCACAGCTGCTCAGCTAGGCCATTCCAGAGTGTAATCTGTTTTCAGCAGATTTTCCAGATCCTTGAAGATTGGTCTGTGTCCATTCTGTGTGCTTTTCAGTTCCCTCTGTGTTTCTTTTTAGAATGTTGAGTACTTTGTAATTTGTACATTTTAGTCTTTGTCTCTTGTTAACTGGACTGGCATATTTTGTGTTCTCACAAACTGGTTATTACATTGGCTGTGGTCACACACACTGAATAATCCACTTTCAATGCACTTCCCAACCGGATTTTACTGTGTGAACCGGAAATATCCAGTTGGAAAGTGCATCTAAAGTGGATTATTTAGTGTGTGTGACCGCAACCACAGTTAACTGCCTTGAGGCTAAGGATATAAGCAGAGCTATAAATATTTTTTTAAAAAATAAATGCATTAATTAAATAATTATGGGAACAACCATGGAACAGGTTGCTCATCTTACACTGTGCTGTTTGAAGCTGAGGGTTCCCCAGGAGCTGCATATATGAAATTCTCCTTAAACAAATGTCTCTCCGGATGTTTGGCATTATCTGGTCTTGTTTCTGAATTGTACAGCTGATGTTTGTAGTAACTTTCAGTTGCTTTGGTCTATGTACATCTTTATACCCTCTCCACTTTATGGGATGAGCATGTGTTTACTGATGAAAAAATGCAAAAAAGCAATCTGGACTTGCAAAACTGAGTTATTAGCTGATCTATTGGCATATGAATTAAAACTAGGTATATGCCAATTTATTGACTGGTTTAATTGGCAAATAGCTTCCCAAATAGCTTATCCAAGGCCAATCCCAAGGCAAGCCCAGTGCTAACTATATGGTTCATTTTATCTCCCAAGACATTTGGAGCATTGTGTTGCATCCTGTGACATTCATCCACATGTGTCAATCGAAGATGCATGAAGTCTAGTGTGAATCTTTTTCTGTCTGTTTGTGGTGCATTATTTAGTTGCCTAAGAGGTTTTGTGTGTGTGCGTGCGCACTGGGCAGGTGTAGCCAAGTGCTGAATTATCAAAATGAACAAATGGAATGAAACTAAAGAACAAAACTTCATAAAGACTCATTAGCCTTAACGGTAGGTGCAAAATGAACATCTCAAAGTTGTAATACACAGCATCTCATCCTCTTGAGAGGCACAGCAGCCTTGCAAAAAGGTAGCAAAGTGTATTACATGGGTTTAGTTTTTTGAATGCTTATTCCCCTCCCTCTGATCCTCACAGTTTGATATCCATATGTAAGAAACACCTTCAGTTAAAGCTAAGAAATACTCAATGCAATCCTAAATAGATTTACACTTCTAAGACCATTGATTTCAATGGACTTGGCAGGATGGAGATGCTGGTAATTCTTCATAGGGACTTGACTGACTGCACGAACTGAATCCCCTTACATCACCACTATAGACCAATGCAGATGACAGACCCATGTGTTCACTGAATGCATGGGGAAAGAGAGTAGGCGCAAATGTGCTGGCCTTGCCCCCTAGCTCCATGTGATCACCTGGCTGTCTGTAGGGTGCCACCATGCAGAGGAAGTGGCCACACAAACACCCCCACCCCTTGACCAGTAATATTTGTAGAGCAGCATCACTGTTCATGGGGAGGGTGAGTTCACTCAGCTGTTTCCTCTGTGTGGTCACTAATGACCAGGTGACACACTAAATAATGCACTTTCAATCCACAGTAAAAAAAAAGTGCTTTGAAAGTGGATTGAAAGTGATTTGTTTAGCGTGTGTGATCACAGCCCTGGTCTCCAGCTTAGTGAAGGCGTGCATCTCTTGTCTGTCTGTCTTCACTGTTACATATTGATGGCACATTGCCCCTGACAAGGCAATTTTATTTGCACTCTTAGGACCTAAACTGGAAGGTATTTTTCTATTTAATTTCTCATATTTTTACTATTGGTTATATTTTGGAATTTATCTTTAGCCTTATTTCCAGGTACATATTATTTCCAGTATATACAACTACTTCTGACACAAGGCCAGATATATCTCTGGCCCCAAATAGAAACGTTTTGGTGTGCCATTCAATTTCATATTGAAAGTAAGTATATTTGGGTACAGTAAAATATTTTTAATATTGGATGGAATTTTCAATTGAATTAATAAATATTATTTTAAAACATTATTATCTTTCTGTACAACATTCCAGTTTTGGTCCTATTTTATTTATTGTTAATTGCCTTACATATGTTACAGGGACTCTGTTGCTTGTTGTATTTTGCATTATTTAACCTCTGAAGAAGGTTCTTGTGAGCTGAAATGCATCAGGTCATATACTTCCTTTTTGTGTGTATTTGTAACTTTGAACATTTTATGAGGCTTTATCTGGGCCTCTACTAGGTTTTTATATGTCTTTGTAATAAACACTCTTTTGTACACTTACTTATGTTTTTTTAACTTTTGGCCCTCAATAAGTTTTCTAAACTTCCTTTGGAGGTTTCATCTCTCATTTGTGGCAGGCTTGTATCAAAAAAGTGGAGGGTTTGTGCCAATTGTGAAAGGCAGAAAACCAGAGACCATCTAAAGCTAGAGGCTTTTACAGACTTGATGGACTTCCCAGAGTATATAGGGAAATGTAACTTTGCACATTAACCAAAATAAAAGGAACCCTCCCCTACCTCAAAAAAGGGGGAAAAGCCCAATATAGATTGAGCATGCTCATTGCTCTCAAAATGCTGAGAGCAGATGAGACTCAGTTAAGGGGTCATGGCAGAGTCAGCCCACTCAAGCCCTTGAGAATATGTGGCAGGACTGCTCAGCGTGTGTCCATGGGATTATGTTGCCTGCCAACATCTTGCTTGGTGCCTGCCAAGTGTTTTCAGAAAGTGGGCATGGTCAGGTGGGGCTTCTGCCCAGCAAGCCTTCTCATTGCTGCTGGAGACTTGATTGTCGGTGCAGATCTTTAAGAAGATTGCTTTGGTGACAGCTGCAACCACAGCACAAGGATTCTCACTAAATGACTGAAGGAAAGTTGTTGCAGCAGCCATTTTGTGGCTGTGCCCACCACACTATGGGTGTGGTCAGACGGCATGCTGAGAGAGAGTTAAACTGCTCTGGTTCTAACTGGATTATATTTGATTTGGATAATCGTGATCACACTTACCTCTCTTATCCTGCCTCACCGCGCAGTCACGTCGCTCCCTGGCATCTACACTACTGATGTGCGGGAGCGTGCATCTGCATTTTAAATTTTTTTCCTCTCAGTTTGTGCATGTGCGTAGGTGCCCCTCCATAGAATGGGGGGAGCGAAATTACCATGGCACATGCGCAGAACCACCAGGGCGAATCAATCCAACCCCTCCAACAAAAGACTTCCCTTTAAAAGTTTGATCCCAAAAATGGCCTCTGTGAGATCCCAAACTCATCTAAACTCTAAAACAAGTGACCATTTAAATGTCGGTTTTCTAAACACAGTAGCGGAGCTCTGCCTATGTGCGCACCGCCGACGCTAAAAAAAAAATGGTGGGTGAAAAGCGGAAGCCTTGGGCAGCTTTCGAGCAGGGAGGGGGTTTAAACCGGAAGTGGCTTGACACCGGAGGAGCGATCACACAGGGGGGAAATGCAGCTTTAAATGGGAGAGCTGAGAAAACACCACTTTGGGACCTGGTAACAAAATACTCCGGGTTAAAGCGGTTTTGAGCCAGAAACCAATGGCTGGGGATGGGAGGCAGATGTTGACTGTGTGATCATGCATATAAAATCTGTTGCTGAAACTTGATGACACCAGATCAAATGGCGTGTCGGAATGCACCCTATGTCAGGATTCCAAAGGTGCCCACAGACTTTCCAACAGAAAATGCAGTTTTACACGGGAGAGCTGAGAAAACACCACTTTGGGACCTGGTAACAAAATACTCCGGGTTAAAGCTGTTTTGAGCCAGAAACCAATGGCTGGGGATGGAAGGCAGATGTTGACTGTGTGATCATGCATATAAAATCTATTGCTGAAACTTAATGACACCAGATCAAATGGCGTGTCTGAATGCACCCTATGTCAGAATTCCAAAGGTGCCCACAGACTCAAAAAGTTTGGGGACCCTTGATATATAGAATGCAGGGAGGGGGAAGATTTGAGCAGGGGATTTTTGAACACTTAATACTTCCCTGTATGATTAGTTCAACTATTGTTTACTAGTCATTAACCAGAGTAAAAAATACTGCTAGTTAGGACTGTACAAAACAAAAATCTTCCTGAGATATTTCATTAGACTTTCCTTTAGACTTTCTGGAAATCCCTTAATACTTCATGGGAGCTTCAAATGTGGTTTGTTTACTATTTTAGACAAGGCCGGGGGCCCTTTAATTATGGGAGGACCTCACCTGAGAAATTCCACTGGTCCGTTTCTCTTTTCAAAATATTTTTTGGGTATTGTTGTTTGTAGCAAACTGTTGATGATAACTCTAATTCTGCTAATATTTATAGGCGTTTAGGGGATTTTATTCTCTTTCATTCTGTTTTCCTTGAAGGTGATTCCCAGCAACCAGAGACACTTAACTATCACACTGCAGATGGATATTAAAGAACTCATTCGGTGAAGTGAAATCCATCAGGCCAAGCAATTCCCCTATGCCTTTGCAGTTCATTAGAAACTCTATTTTTAATTGAAGTTATAATACTTACTTGCTCATTCTCACCTGTTTGGGTGCGCTACATTCCTTCAGTAATTTCTCAAGTGGTTGTTTCTTGGTTTTGTTTAGTCTCTCCAACTTAATTCTCCTGTATCATATAGCAAGGGCTCTTTGCTTAGCTTTTGTGTTTATTTTTAGTTGTATCGGTGATGTATTTAAACCCTGCTCTGCTTGCCAAAGTGGGACCCAGAATAGCTTACAACAGCATCCCGGTGATGTATTTATACCCTGCTCTGCTTGCCAAAGGGGGACCCAGAATAGCTTACAACAGCATCCTCCTCTCCTCTGTTTTATTCTTACATCAACAATCCTGTGATGTAGGTTTGGCAGAGGCACAGTGACTTGGCTCTAGGTCACCTTCCATGGCAGAGTGGGGATTTCAACCAGGTTCTCCCAGATCCTAGTCCAGTGGTCTAACCACTATTCAACACAGGCTCTTTCCAGCATTTGTATGCCACTTTGCCTGAAAGAGGGGCAAGAAATTATTCCTTCCTCTTTGCTTCAGTAGACAAATTAAATCATAAAGCACCATTCTAGCCCTCATCCTCCAATGTGCAGCCGTAAATACAGTTGCCATAGCATTTAAAGATCAAGCATGCATTTCAGAGGGTTGGGAATTTGCTTGTTCTCCTGTCAGATGTGAATTTATCTTTTGCCAGTTTGAATATATGCTACCAGCATGGGAGAGCAATGATTCAATATGTGGGGAAATATATCACTTAATGGCCGCAGTGTTTGTTAGCTGAAAAGCACAGCCGGTTTCAGTGTGATGGGGGCTTGGTTGTAAATCTCCATTTAATAACAGTTACTGAATGGAGCAAGCCATGGTTTATATATTTTCATTGCATTGCTTCCTGCTTTTTGCATGAATCATGGCTAAGTAAAGGCTGTAGCTCACCACATTTAAAAGTCATGCTTTAAATTTCAGAGTTGCAACAACAATTTGAGTGGACAGGTCATTATGACCTCACGTGAAGCATATTCGAAGAAAGGAAAAGCTATCTGTAATCACAGGCCTGAAAGTCTTAATAGCCATCGAAGATTGTGCTTGCCATGCAGATGCAGCCAAAAGCAACATCCCAAAATGATGAAGGATGATGCAGGTGTTTTCAGCTGGATGAGTGAAGATGATGATCTGATTTAAAAAATCTTCAAAGACCATTGGCAAATCCTTTAATTTGGAGGGGAAGGTTGAGGGTCATTTGTAAAGCATCTTTCTGATATGCAAAAGATCCAAGGTTCAATCCCTACTGGTATCTCCAGGTGAAAGAATCAGGTATTATGTGATGTGAAACACCTTGCCCAGAGACCATGGAAAGCTATGGAAAGCCATAGCTAGTATGAGTAGACAATACTGATAGTCTATTTCAGTATTATACTATAAACAATAATGATAAACACGGTCTAATGTGACATACAGAATTTAAAAAACGACCATGAACATCAGACCCCAAAGTATGAACAGCCAAACCACTTGTAAATGCAATAAGTAGTATCTATTTGAGGTGCATACAATTCACAAATGTACAAAATACGGTTTGTAATGTGTGATTGAAATGTGTACAGTTCACAAATATACAAATACAATATCAATACATCATAAGAAAAATCCTATTCAACATCGTTTCTGGATTATTTTCAACTTTTCAAATGGAATTCTTCCTCAGGAAATATTCTGTACAGAGCAGTAACCTTCAAACTCTGAAGATTATGTCTGTTTCCCCCCCTAGCCTGAATAACAAGACAGAAAACCAGGTTGGGTACTAACGGGCCACTTTATTACTATCAACCAGCGTAACGGCAAACATATTGCAAAGGGTAACAGTATGCGGCATGGCAAGGCTAAGGGTCAGAAGGCCCCTCCCTCGCCATAATTATTTATTATTTATTTGTTTCATTTCATTTATACCCTGCCCTCCCTGCACGCGGGCTCAGGGCGGCTTACACAGGCACAAAAGTGCAATAAGCGATGTGGCTGCGCAGCGATCCGGAGCAAGGAGGTGAGTGTGATCACGATCTAGGGTGAGCAAACCAGCTCCGGAGGCAAGACAAACTAGAAATCTTCCCTCCGGCCAGCATGGCCAGTGTAATTGCCGGGGAAAGCCTACCCCCGAGCCGCCAGGCTCAAAGAGAGAATAATCCCAAGCAATCCCTTAGGCGGTCTGTTTTCCCCGCCCCAGGCCGCATGGCCCAAAGGCTGTAATGACAAGACACCTATGCCCCAAATGGGTTATAAGACAGTGCTCACCGTGCCACAATCTGTTCAGAATACAACCTGCCACCGCAAAGGTCAAGCCTCAGCTTAGGCACTTGCACCCACTAAAGGCCTAAGACCACACCAATCCCCCGCTGCAGGTCCTCTAGAAAGATGTCCAATCCTGCTTCAAACAACTGAACCCCATCATTATGAAATAGGCTCACTGAATGAGCCGTTATGCTGGGATGCAGCAAAAACCTACCTAGGCCCCCTTCAAGCGCCCTACTGATCTCATGATTAGCCTTGCATCAAGCCTTATCAATAGTCAAAGGACTATAAGCACCCCACCACACCAAGCGTGGTATCATAGCGGACCAGACAATTATTGTCTCTGGCCACCGCTGCTGAATCAGTTGAAAATCCACCTGGGCCTGAAGAATCAGGGCTTTTCCCTTAATCAAGCCCAGGTCATTGCCACCTAAATGAATGAGCAAAACATGTGGAAAGGGTCACACCCTTTCATCAAATAACAAATGCAACAGGCCAGGCCACTGCAAGCCCCTGCACCATTCAACCATGGCCCAACGGCCAAAGCCCAACTTCAAGCCAATGGTTGCCCTCTTTGCTCTGTGTGCCACCCAAAATATAAAACTATGGCCGCAGATGAGGACTCGCTTCCTTTCCACATGGCCAGCTGGACCTGCAACGAGAGAACAATGAGTAACAACCAGAAACAATGCTCAGATAAACCATGCTTAGAGCCCAGCAAGGGGGTGCAGATAGGATATATAGGCCGCGGACCGCCAACAACCCAACTGTTGAATGACCCAAGCTGGGTATCCCATTGCTGCGGCTGTGGAAGCTGCTCCAATCCTAAATGAATGAGTACAAAAACGGGCCCCAGCCAGACCTATCCTACTTAAAGCCTGTGCAGTAACTGCATGGGGTCGCGAAGAGTCGGACTCGACTGTGCAACTGAACAACAACAATCTTGGTGTCAAAACAAAACACCTTCCTCAAACCCCCGCAGGGCAAGGTATGCTGCCAAAGCAGAAACTGGGCACAACTCCTTCTCCACACATTGCCCTATGGAAATTACTGTACCTCTCCCACGCTGGTCGTTTTTCGAAAACAACAGCGTCAAAAGAGCCCTATCTGCTTCAAGGCGCACATCGCGAGCCTCTAAGGCCCACCCTGATCTATCCATCTTAGACTGTGGTATTAACTCCCTGATGCGTAAGGCCCCAAAAGACGCCACGAGCACTGCTGCATGAAACAGGCGAGTCTCAAAATTAGAAGAACAAATCTCCACCCAACCAGCCTGTAGGCCCCGAAGAATCCGCAGGGAGATCGGCCGCCTGGTATCAGCGCAGGTCCCTGCCTCTCTAGAGGGGGGAACCGGCGGCGGAGGCTCCAGGCCTCCGGCGCCGGCCTGGACTGGGGGCGGGGGGTGGGGGGAACCGGCGACGGAGGCTCCCCTCCAGGAGGGGAGGGAGGCGGCGGACGGGCCGGGCAGGGCCCGTTCGCCAGGCAGGATGGGTGCTGGAGGTAGGGAAGCCGGCGGACGGAGCCTATCGGCTCCGTTCGCCGCTGGGCTGAAAGCGTCCCTTACCGTATGTGGGGAAGATGGCCGCTCAGAAGAGCTGGCTCCGATGACTGGCTCCCTCCCCTCCCAGCCACCCAGCCAATGGCAGGGCAGGTTGGCTGAGGGAGCCAGTCATTGGAGGCAGCTCTCCTGAGTGGCATATTTTCCACCCATACACTAACGGGGCGCGTTTTAGAATTTTGGCAGCGACTACTCTTTTATATAAGGGAGAGATTATTGTTATTCAGAGAGTGGCTTATTTGCTAATAAACAATATGCTATAATAGACCAATAACAATAGAACAGCAGAGTATTAATCTGGCTGGACAACTTCAAGCATTCCTGGGTGAAGTGAATTGTTCAGATACTTTCCAATCTCATATTGGGCCTGGTTACTGGTGTAATGGTTAAGTGCATGGACTCTAATCTGGGAGAACTGGGTTTGATTCCCCATCGTGTTTGATTCCCCAGGTTTGAATCAAACCCAGAAAGAACCGGGTTTTGATCCCCCACTCCTCCACTTGCAGCTGCTGGATGACTTTAGGCAAGCCATCATTCTGTCAGAGCTGTTCTCTCAAGGACAGTTCTGGAAAGAGCTCTCTCAGCCCCACCTACCTCACAGGGTGTCTGTTGTGGGGAGGGGAAGGAAAAGGAGTTTGTAAGCCACTCTGAGACTCCGAGTGAAGGGCAGGGTATAAATCCAGTCTCCTCCTCCTCCTCCTCCTCCTCGGATTGAAAAAAGCATTGTCACCCTAGTGAATGATACTGGGAGATTGACGGAGTGTAATTGTGTCAGTTCTCCTGGACCTCTCAATGGTTTTTGATTCAATCAATCATGGTATCCTTCTGGTCCACCTTTCCAAACGGCAACTAGGAAGCACCACTTTGCAACATTTACCTGGTCATACCTGGAGAATAGATTTCAGAAAGTGGTGCTGGGGGACTGCTTCCCAGCCCCTTGACGTGTGGGTTCCCACAAGGTTCCATCTTGTCCCACACAGTCTCACACTTCTGACTGATCTCAGGGAGGCTATAAAAACCCTGAGCTGGTGCCTGGAGGCAACTTAGGAGTGGATATGAGTTAACAAACTGAAGCCTAATCATGGCAAGGTAAAAGCTCTGACCTTAAGGTGTCACATTCTGGATGAGGCTGAAATCCCCTCGAAGGAGCAGACCAGTAGTTTGGGGGTACTCTTGAACTAGACCTCCTGCTAGAAAAGCAGGTGCCAGCTGTGGCCAGAAGTGCCTTTTACTTGCTTCAATAGGTTAACCAGCTGCATCTCTTTCTGGGCAGAAAAGATCTGGCCACTGTGGTTCATGTCCTGGTGACATCTAGGTTAGATTATTGCAATGTACTCTACATGGAGCTGGTGTGACCTTCCAAGCCCTATATGACTTGGGACCAGCATAGCTAAAGAACCTCCTATGCCCTTGTGAACCCACAAAGCATTACAGTCATCTTTGAAGGCCCTGCTTCAAGTGGTCCCGCTTTCTGAGATCACGCAAGTAGAAACCTGGGAGACAACATTCTCTGTTGTGATGATATCAACACTCTGGAGCTCTCTCCCCAGAGACACTTGCCGTCCCCTCTTCTTGTTGTCTTTCACCAGCAGGGGAAGACCTTTTCATTTCATCAGGTATCCGTCAGTGATCCATCATTCCTTCACCATGTTTCAATTGCTGTTTTTATGTATGCATATTTTATTGTACCATATGTGTATTTTCACTTGGTTTTAAGTCTTGTGGTGCATTTTTGTTTGGTTTTTATGGTTTTTAAGGTATATCATGTATGTTTTTGAACTGCTGGCTATTTTGGTGACCCTGATGGGGGCGGAAAAGCAAGGTATAAAATTTGTAAATAAATAAAATAAGCATTCATGGTATTAGTTATATAGCACCTTATTGTTTCAGGGGTAAATTTCTCAGTGCAATTCTCTACCTTCAATAAACGGGATTAAATTTTGTTATCCTTTGCTACAGAACATAATAGAGAGATGAACAGTTCAACACACGTTGATCGGGTGTGATTCTGTTCTTGGGGCTGAATCCAAACAGCTTTTTCACTCAAGCCAGGTTACGATATGTCATGTTTTATACCATTTTTATTGCATTGTTGTCTAATTTTAAAAATCCAGTCTTATTCCATTGTGACTGCATGTCTTGTGCTGTTTCTATTGCACTGAGTTGGACCCAGCACAAAATTTCTGCTTGCACTACTGCTCTTGTGCAAGCAGAAAGGGAAGGAAAAGGCCACAGTAGAGCTAGGTGAAACTTATTGTACCCTCACTTGTGTTCCCACTTGCACACGTTCTTGTGCAAACAATTTTAACAATCTTCCACAATCAATAATAATACAGTGAGGAAAGCAGTAGGTGTTACCTGAGACCTTCTGCAGGCGGAACTGCACTATGTCTATTGATACTTCCATTTGCTCAGCACTGGATTTTTAAATTTTGTTGTCCACCTTGAGTCTTAGTCAAAATGGAGGATTATAAATAAAATCCCTCTCCTTACAACAGCCTCATTCTATATGACTTGTATACAAGTAGGTCCCATGATCCCCATCATAGCCTTTTGGGGACTTCTCTCTTCTTATTAATCAGCAGAAAAACTGGTTGGATCCAACCCTGTACACATATTTCTCAACAGTGTAATTATGCACTTAAGAAAAAGAAAACTTGTGAGAAAAATGTAGTGTAATCCAAAACTGCTGGAATTTGTCAAAAGTTGACAGATGTCTGTGTCATGTTGCTCTCTAGACTACAATAGCCCATATCAATGTAGAGCTTTCATTAAGTAATCATATAAAACGGATGTGCTTATTATCAAATATGCAAACCTCTAAGGTGCTTTGTAGATATGTGCCAAACAACGCAAGAAAAAGCCACATTTCCTTGACACTGTTTTTTGTAACAAATCATCACATCAGTTCCCAACACCTTGGTAATATGTGGAAATCCAGCGGCATTGTAATTCCACATTGACAGCTCTGTATAAAGTATTATATTAAAGGAGAGCATTAAAGTATTCCAGAAAATAGAGACTGTTGACAAGCACTCACCTGAGATGAAAAGGGTGGAAGTGGATTTGTCAAAGACATAACTGAGAGCTGTGGGGGGTGTTGTTTTTAAAATAAATTGTATTTGGGACACTGGAAGCATAGGAAGTAGAAGGGTTGGATGAATAAGACCTATTATTTCCCTGTTCCGTGCTTTGCCTCTTATACCTATGTCTCTTGAAATATGAAGCTGCAGTGGATGGGGGATAGTGGTAGAGGTTACAGACTAAGGTTGCCAGGCAGAGTATGGCAACCAACAAGAATGCTGGGGGACACAGCATTGTAGGATAAATCTTCTTTGTTTTAATGCAGCCTCTAGGTCTTACTAGAAACTCTATGGTTTCTAGTGATGCCTAGAGCTACCCTTTGTCACTTCCAGTAAGAACTTCCAGTAAGTACATGAGGCTGCATTTAAAACAAACAAACAAAAAATCTCCTGGCACTGCTCCAAGTGGCAGTGGGAACAAGACTCCCACAGGGGGCCAGGGACTTGGCAAACCTATTCTCAAGCTCAGTCTCTGGCATTGGATATTAAAAGGAACAGGTAGCAGATGATGTCAAAAACCTCCACCTGAGACCATGGGTTGGTACTGTGAGTCAGAGGAGATAGGACTGAACTAGATAGACCAGTGGTCTGACTCCATACCTGCATGGCTCCACAGTATGTCAACATTTTCATGGTGGATCTAGAACAGCATTTTCTGAACTCCTACCCATTGGCACCTCTGCTTTACTTGAGATTTATTGATTACATTTTTATTGTCTGGCAAAAAAGACCTCAAGAGATCTCACCAGGCTTTCAACATCTTCCACCCCACAATCAATCTAACTATGAATTACTCTACACAAGAAATAAACTTCCTGGACAGAGCACCTAGCAATATATCCTCATACATATTACAATGCTCATCTGAACCCCACATAATAGGTGTCCTCATAAATTTAGCTGAATATTGTCTACTCTGATAGGCTAGGGGCTCCCAACTTTACTGAGCCTGTAGGCTGTTCTCAGAATTTAAGCACATTGAGTGGGTGCCACCACAAAATGGCTGCCACAGAAAGTGCATCTAATCTTAGAATGGCTGCCTTGGGTGCCAATCTTCAGGTAGAGCCTGGAATTAAAACTATCTCCAGAGATCAGGTCCCCTGGAGGAAATTGCAGGCTCCACGCTCCCTAAGCACCAGCACTGTCTCTACGAATTTCCCAAGTGAAAGCTGGAAACCCTACTAATGACAAAATATTGTCATGGATCCTCCTATGATGGAGACCTTTGTTTCTGAATGAGAACTCCCCTGCACATGTAAATATGAAGCCTCCTGAGCTCTTCTGAAAGAACTTCAGTTTCACTGAGGGTGAAGAAAGCCAGGACTGGCTCTTTACATTAGAGAAAAAGAAAGTGGATGCCAGGAAACACATGAACAGGCACCCTGGTGGCCATGGACACCATGCTGGAGAATCACTGAATTAGGCCAAAGCAGACTTAGAGTGCCTGGCTGCTGATGTAGCCTGCAAACAAAAAATCAGATAACACTTTCCTGCAACCAGAACAGGGCCTGAATTTTTAAACATGGCTGTTTTGCAAAAAAAAAGCAATGTTAATGCAAGAGAAAGAGAAGATTACAAAAGAAATCAGATGACCGGAGGGATTTGAAAAGATGAATATTTTCAGGGAACGACTTAATTTTATCTGCTTCCATAGATTTAAATTTTGTAATCATCCAGTCTTCTTTGATGCAGTCTTGTCTCCTGCGTTTTTGGCTAACAAATATTGGAAGATGTTTGTTCTGATGTGAAGATTTTCATAGCTAGTTGTTTGTTTTTTTTGAAAAAAACAACACACTGCTATTGTCTGATTTATGTATATCGGCAAAGTCAGGGGAAAGTCAGAGATGTTTTTCTTTCTCTATTACTTCCTTTATACGAGTGTGGCTTTCCTGTCCTCTGTCTTTGATGCACTGGGTGCTCAATATTGCCGGCAATATAAATCCATGCTTCAATCTTATTTACATAGACAGAAGTTATGTAGTGACAAGGTCTCTTCAAGGCTTGAATGGTTTGTTAATAACATGTACTAAATAGCATCTGGTATCAATCTTGTCCCAGAGATATTCCTGTCATGATTTAAAGCTTTCATTCTTTGAATTCAAAATCTAATTTTTAATGCACTTTTTGTCAGCTATGTTCCTAGCTTTTAAATGAGATTCTGTCATCTTGACATACTCCGAGATAAATTGAAATTTAACTAGGGGGAAATGAAGGTAAAAAAACTAAAAACTCTCCTAGAATATTATGTACACTCTATATTCGCTCTTTCTTGGTCCTCTTTACACTATCATTTTCCCCCTTCTGGAATTTGGGACTAATTTCAGCCTCAGGTCTGTTTACTCTTTCCAGAAGTGTCTCAAAGGGTGCAGTCAGTTCAAAATGCAAAAATAAAAATAAAAAAATGAAAAATGGAGAATCCCTCTCGTGAGAACAGGAGATGTTAGCTCACCATTGTTTCATTTTATGGGAAGTGAAGTTTAATATTTTTATCTTATCGTATTTAGTAAAGGTTGATTTTTTTAAAATCTCAGCATCATGGACATTTAGGGATGTTCAGCCTTCCTTTATCACTCCAGAATTCCCCTTGCATTTTTAACAAACAGAAGTTCTTAAATTAATACTGGAGATACGAGCATGAACATTCGGTAGCAGCATTCATTTACATCACTTCATTTGATTCTCTTCCCCCCTCCGCATTACATGTGTGCGTCAAAGTCTTGATAAAATGCTGCAAAACATTGATGTGATCATAATGACTTCTTTTTAGCATGGGATCTAACAATACAGAGGAGTGCATGATGTAAAACACTCTACAGAAAGTATATTGATGTAAAACTTGATACAATTGGATTACAGCAACCTTGTTTTTTTGCAGTATTTTATCAAGGTACGAGTACAAATGAGGAATGCAGAAGAAATAAAATACACATTTGCAATAATATGGATTGGTTAAAAAAAAGGAAGTAGCCTAATATAACCACACATACAATCACATCAAGACTGATATCTGTAGTGTTTTATTTGCACATCAGTAAAACACCTGTTGCCATCACGGTCACTGCCAGATCCCTTCCCCATGCTGAGGAGAACAGCACTTGACATTAAGATGAATGGCTTCAACCAGGTTAGGAAATCCATGGATATTTGGGGGGCATGCCTAGGGAGGGTGAATTGGTGGAGGGGCGTAGCAGGGATGTGAAAATTGCCATTTCCATGAGGGAGGCTAATCTATGTAGTCTGGATATTAGTTGTCATTCCAGGAGAGCTCCAGGCCCCACCTGAAGGTTGGCAAAGTTGCTTCAAAAGTAGTCACTGTAGCCATCCAGCCCTAGGACCACTGTTGTTTTCTCTCCAGGTGGAGAGAGAAAACCGTTTGGTGGCAAAATTTTGAGCTGAAGTACAGAGACATCACAATGAGTAGGCAACCTACATCCTTCAGGCCAGTTGTAGCCTGTGAAGAGATCCCATCTCCACTCTGGCAGCCTTCACCACCCCCTGTGCTGTTCTTCAACATCCATCCTTCACTCAGTCTCTTTGCAAGGGGTATACAGCCGTGGCTTCTATTCTTCTACTGAGAACATCCTCTACACAAGGAGGGCCCCAAGTAGTGTTGTTAAGGTATATTCTCTTAATTTCTGTTTCTCCTATTTCCCCCTGAAACTTTTTAAAAAAGGAATTTGGAGTCTGTTTCTAATAAGTTCTGTTTTAATCAAAGAGGAGAGGCAGGAAAGAAGATTCTGCAAAATTTCTGAATTCCACTTTGTAGATGTACAGAGCCAGCCCATGTCTCCCCAAAACGTTATATCCTCCCGCTAAGATAACATAACATGTGATGTGTGGCATAAAGCAACTTCAAGGGTTGAAGTTACCAAAGGGTACATTGGTTTCTTCTAAAAGAGAAATCAAAGAGAAATGAAGGAGAAATCCTTCTTTTAGAAGAGAAAAGAGAATAACAGGAACCAACACAGAAAGTGCCATCAAATTCTAGTGGATTTATGGTGACCCCATAGGGTTTTCAAGAGGTGGTTTGTTATTGCCATCCACAACAGCCATATCTTAAATGGTGAATTTTGGGAAAAGAACTTGGCCACCCAGTAACAACATGGGGCTGCAACTGCCTTCTTTGCTGTTTGTGAGAAGAAGGTGGCACCTGTCGGCCTTGCTCTCTACCAAAGGATGTTGCCATGAAGCCACTTCAGATGGCACTATTAAAGACTATTTTAATACTGTACAGAGTCTATGCCAAGGCAATGGACAGAGCTGTGGTCCTAAGTGAAGTGCCCTATACTGGACTATGGATGGTACACTGTGGCCAAGGGAAGCCTTGTGCCTGAGAAGTATGTCAAGCCAGATGAGGACCTGGGACTACAGAAGCCTTCTGTTCCTGCACCTTGCACCCTCAAAAGCACCGGGATGCAGACCAATGACCCTGGCCACTATGCACACAGAGACAGCAGTAGACCAGAGAAGAACCATGCTCTGACAGAGGACAAATGTTCCTGAACAGAAGCCATGAGCATCTCCCTCTCACCGAGTGTTAACTTCACTTGGAAAAGTAACACATTACTCTTCCTCCTGAGTCATTCTAAAACAAAAGACTGTGTCCAGCTAAAGACAAAAGAAGGGATTAAGCTGTCCTGTTGCCTATCCAGAGAAGCATCATCAAGCATTCCCATCATTAAGGTAAAGCACCAAATCTTGAACGTGATTGGATCCCCTGTTCCTTCCCTTATCTCTCACCCATCCCAAGAGGTGTCACTCCAATTAAGCCCATCAACCTCAGCTGCCCAACTGCCAACTCTTTTGTCTTAGTCCTCCTGCAGTATTATTTTTGTGTACATTTCTTTAGAACCCGTGACCACATGACCATCGCCTCATGTCACAATTTGGCTATTTAAGGTGAGCTCCCCCTGAGCTAGCTCTCTTCTCTTTGCCCCTCCCTACCTTATTGGTTTCATACTCGGCCAGTTTGGAATCAGTCCATGTGTGTTGCTGGCTGACTCATGGTTCACCCCCACCCCCATTTGTCTATTTTTCACTGCATGATCCACTCGTCTCATAGGACAGGTAACGTATTATCCACCAACGATACTCCTGCTCATGCAAACATCGCTATCCTTTCAACTCTGTATTCTTAGTCCTGTATTGTGAGTGTGAATGCTTGATTATCATTATTTGTATGTTTGAGAATCATTAAGTAAAGAAATCAATTATTTTAGCAGCCTGGTCTCCTCATCTATTCATGGGCTCTGGGAATCCTGACTCTGGTATACACGGGTTATGATCCTATATTTTATGCCTATTGCCATCTAATATTCATAATTCCCCCATCTTATTAATAAAATAGGGCAATTTGGCTAACAAGGAAGGCAGAGCAGCCACAAGGAAGACAGTTCAGCTGTAGGTATAGGGGTCATGGTTAGGGTTGCCAACAGTGTTTCCTCTAAGCTGAGTTAGTGTGAGCTAGCTCACAGTTTTTTAGCCTCCAGCTCACACATTTGCATCTTAGCTCAGGAAGGATGGCTCCAGAACAAACTAATTCATGCAGTCGCCAAATCGCTCACTCATAACTTAAATGCCAGTAGCTCCCAAAGTAGAAGTTGTGTCCACAGGACTCCACAGCTTAGAGGAAACACTGGTTGCCAGCCTCCAGCTGGGGCCTGAAGATCTCCCAGTATTACGGCTCCCTTCCAGACCACAGAATTCAGTTCGGGGGGGGCACACAATGCTTTGGAAGTTGGACTCTATGGTATTACGCCCTGCTATCCCTCCTCTCCCCAGTCCCTGCCTTCTCCAGGCTCTACCCCTCCAAATCTCCAGGTATTTCCCAACCCAGAGCTGGCAACCGTAGGCCACTTCCTTGCCTCAGCAACTCCTGCATCAACATCCCCTGACTCACCACAGCTGCCCCACAGCATGTTTACAAAGCTGGGACAAAAACAGTGCAGATTCTCATGTGAAATACCTTTTGGTGGGTTAGCCCATTTTTCATAGAAAGATTTGGAAGGCTTTACTAGAAGACTCAGTAGAGGAATGGTATATGGTTACCAACCTCCAGGTGATGCCTGGAGATCTCCCAGTTTTACAACTGATCCCCTGACAATAGAGATCAGTTCCCTTGGAGAAAATGGCTGCTTTGGAGGGTGGATTCTATGGGATCCCACCCCACTGAGGTCTTTCCCCTCTTCAAGCCCCACCCTCCCCAGGCTCCGCCCCTAAAATCTCCAGGTTGGCAACCCTAGGGAGGAAGCAGAAGCAGGACCTCCACAGCAACTCATGTGTAGTTTACTATAAGTTCCTTCCATTCTTTGAAGTATTTTTACTCCTGTTTGTTTCTGATTGTACCTTGCGAAAGCACTGAAAATAGTACAAGGATTGCGCCATGGTAGATGGCACTGTATCAAGGGATTCTTTCTGTGTGGTGTTTTACCAGTACACAGAAGCACATGTCCTTAGCTAGAAATAATTGCATAAAGAAAGTCTTGATTTGGTCATATGTATGCTTCCAACAAGTTTGCTCCCCCTTTTTTTTTTTTTTTTTTTTTTAGTTTTTTACTCATTTGATCTTCTTGCAGTCCAAGGGACTCTCAAGAGTCTTCTCCAGCACCATAGTTCAAAAGAATTTAT
>NW_015169839.1:320092-323057 GCF_001447785.1 Gekko japonicus | reverse complement strand
AGAACAAACTAATTTACGCAGTCACCAAATCACTCACTCATAACTTAAATGGCAGTAGCTCCCAAAGTAGAAGTTGTGTCCACAGGACTCCACAGCTTAGAGGAAGCACTGGTTGCCAGACTCCGGCTGGGGACTGAAGATCTCCCAGTATTACAGCTCCCTTCCAGACCACAGAATTCAGTTTGGGGGGGGGGGGCACACAATGCTTTAGAAGTTGGACTCTATGGTATTACACCCTGCTGACATCCCTCCCCTCCCCAGTCTCTGCCTTCTCCAGGCTCTACCCCTCCAAATCACCAGGTATTCCCCAACCCAGAGCTGGCAACCGTAGGACACTTCCTTGCCTCAGCAACTCCTGCATCAACATCCCCTGACTCACCACAGCTGCCCCACAGCATGTTTACAAAGCTGGGACAAAAACAGTGCAGATTCTCATGTGAAATACCTTTTGGTGGGTTAGCCCATTTTTCATAGAAAGATTTGGAAGGCTTTACTAGAAGACTCAGTAGAGGAATGGTATATGGTTACCAACCTCCAGGTGATGCCTGGAGATCTCCCAGTTTTACAACTGATCCCCTGACAATAGAGATCAGTTCCCTTGGAGAAAATGGCTGCTTTGGAGGGTGGATTCTATGGGATCCCACCCCACTGAGGTCTTTCCCCTCTTCAAGCCCCACCCTCCCCAGGCTCCGCCCCTAAAATCTCCAGGTTGGCAACCCTAGGGAGGAAGCAGAAGCAGGACCTCCACAGCAACTCATGTGTAGTTTACTATAAGTTCCTTCCATTCTTTGAAGTATTTTTACTCCTGTTTGTTTCTGATTGTACCTTGCTAAAACACTGAAAATAGTACAAGGATTGTGCCATGGTAGATGGCACTGTATCAAGGGATTCTTTCTGTGTGGTGTTTTACCAGTACACAGAAGCACATGTCCTTAGCTAGAAATAATTGCATAAAGAAAGTCTTGATTTGGTCATATGTATGCTTCCAACAAGTTTGCTCCCCCTTTTTTTTTTTTTTTTTTTGCAGTATTTGGTCAATGTGCACATGCCTCACTAATATACAGTGGCAAAGATGCAAATGAGATTAAACAAAGCCACAGAAAACCATGCACAGTCCAGTTTGAGAATTACCATTAGAAATCTTGGAATGGTGGAAGAATTGAGTGCAGAATAAAGGGAAGTGCCAAAAATTATAAAGGAATGCAATAGGTGAAATATGTTCATCCATTAGACTGTTTTATCTGTTTTAATTCTGGTAGCCGCCCTGAGCCTTTGGGGAGGGTGGGATATAAATCCAATAAATAAATAAATAAATAAATAAATAAATAAATAAATAATATCTGTCTGTCTGTCTGTCTGTTTCTGTCTGTCAGTCAATATACTTAACTATCAACATACCTAACCTACCTATCCCTGTTAGAAAAGAGAGGGATACCTTGAGATTTTTCTTTAGGGTTTCAATGAAAGAAACAAAGGGAAGCTACCGTTCACCTTATCACTAGCAATCTCCTCTGTTGTATGAGACTATTTACTCACATTTATCTGACTTGGGATCAATGGACTTATTAAAAAAGTCCCCAATGCTATTATATTTAATCATCATTAGTCAGGAAAAGTGAATACCATTTTTATTCATCTTGGAGTCTAGAAATGTTCATTAAGCGGCTATGAAGGAACCTGCTAGATTCTCCTTCAGCAATCAATCCCATTGGGAGGGCATGTAGCAAGAAAGAGGATTTCAGCAATTTTATTCCTCCACCACTTCAGCTTTAATTGCCACAATCCCCAACACCTAAATTTATCATGCTTAAGGCTGAGCAATTGTGTTCCTAGCACCTACTTATTAGCGTTTAAAATTCACATTTCCCCAGATCTTGATGGGGTAAATAAACAGTGTCAACTTTCCTTTTCCCCTTAATTTTCACTTACTTTATCTTTTAATCTGCTCAACGCAAACTTTTCACAGGGATCCTGTACAGTGGCCTGGTTTGCTATTTTTAAGTAGTGCAAACAATAGTTTAATCATCACCAATTTTTAAGTGAAATAGCGGTCCAAAGGAGAGCTGCAACTCACTATATCAGCTTCGTAACACTGCAAATCCTTCTTGGAAATCATTCCAAAGAAAAGGAATGGAGTTTGTAGTCTTTCACTGCTGGGCCTAAACTTGGGGGAGAGGTGGGACAGGGACCTTTTACCTGGGAAAAGAACTTAGGAGAACATCACCTTAGCTTTGACCCTGCAGAAATAAATCAAATGTTGATAATTCACTAGCAGCTCATGGGATTATGTGTATTGGGAAAGGGGGGGATGGTAAATGTGTGAACCAAGCTTAGAGAAATTATTCTATTTATTTGATCAAATAACTGTGCCAAATGTGTTCAGTAGGAACCTGTACTAAAATAGAATTTGTTCCTTCGAGGTCATGATTTCATGGGTTCAGGTGGGAGAGTCCTTGGAGATGGTTTTGTTTATGGAATTTTGATACTTGCATAGAAGTTAACAGGTTTGCATTTTATAACCAGAAGTCTCTGAGCCAGAAGGTTCTGTTTAACTATTGCAATTGATAACAGCAATTAGCCATAGCCTTTGTGCCAAGGACTGGTAACCTTTTTCATCAGAGTGCCAAAAACTGTATGGTTTCTAACCAATCTTGCCTTGCAAGAGCCTTGTGCAGCATTTATAAAGCTATAGACTATAAGCTTTGACTATACAATAAGTGTGCCAGGGTAATGGACTGTGTGGTAGCCAGACGATGGTACCAACCTCTTGGACTGTAGGCACATGCCCAGCTGAGGGTAGCCTTGCCTGGAAGCAGTGTATCAAGCCAGACATGGACCCATGGAATACCCGATGCCTCTCACCCTTGCATCCCTGCAAGAGGCAAACCAACCTCCCTGACACCACAAGTACGCAGAAACCAGCAGCAGTTAATTAAGAAGCAGTCATGCTCTGCAAAGGAAGCCT
>NW_015169839.1:319629-320074 GCF_001447785.1 Gekko japonicus | reverse complement strand
TTCCTGCAAAGTCTCCATAGAAAGGCTTCCTCTCCATCATGCTGACATCTTCCCCCCACCTGCACCAGAGGTAGTACACACTCTTCATCGTAAACAAAATGACTTCCTCCATGAGAGGATTAAGCAGCTGTCATGTCCACCCGTCATCCATCCTAATAACACAGCTATTGATCGTTGGGCCATTAAGACGAACAACCATCCATGGAGCTGGGCTATTACTACTCTTTTCTTTCTTTTGTCTCTCTGAAGTTGTCACCATTAGTCGAACATTATTACAATTGCCAAACCCATACTCCTGACCATTAGTAAGTGGATTTTTCTAGATTTCCTGGGGACTACGTGACTGGTGGAGCATCCCCTCCCAGTCATTCTAGGGTATTAAAAGACAACACCCCCCCACTGCGCTCTCTCTCTCTCTCTCTCTCTCTCTCTCTTCTTCTCTCTA
>NW_015169839.1:313321-319523 GCF_001447785.1 Gekko japonicus | reverse complement strand
ACCCCCCCCCCCCTCTCCCTCTCTCTCACTCTCTCTCTCTCTCTCTCTCTCTCTCTCTCTCTCTCTCTCTCTCTCTCATTTCCTACCTACCTGACCCCACCCTATATTGCTGGCTCCACTCTTAGTACTGTTTGGAGTCTCCCATGTGCATTGCTGGCCAACACACAACCCCTTCCCTAGTATTTTCCCTATTTTCGTTGCAGGATCACCTCGTTGCATCGGACAGGTAAAGTATCACCCCAACAATTATACCTTCCTGCTAATGCAACTGTTGCTGTACCTTTCTATCTAAGATTCTTAGTTCTGTATTGATTGTGTGATTGTTTCATTTTTATTGTGTGTGTGTGAGAATTATTAGTAAAGAAATCACTATATTTTAAGATCTAGTCTCTGTGTCTATTTCTGGCGATCTGGATAAATTAGACTCCAGTATACATAGGTTATTGTTCCCTTAATTAAAGCCATTGCCAATTTAATATTCAAATCTTCCCATATTATTAAGAAATTAAGGCAATTTGGCTACTACCAGGGATTCATAAACACTCACCAATTCTGCTCACATCCTGTTCACAAGTCGCAAACAAGGAACTAAATTTTCAGTAGGGATGGGCACGAACCACATTTTGCAGTTGTTTTGTGGTTCATGGCTGAACCACAAACCAAAAGGGTGAAAAGAAAGCCTAATGAAGGGCCAGTATTAAAAACCTAGTTAAAACTTACATTATACAAAAATACAAGTATTTATTAGAAAGACAGTTAAAAACTCCAACTTTTGGGTTGTCATGGTAATGGGTGGGGATAGGTTAGGTCTGGGGACCACCCTCTGCAGCAAATGACCCCAGAGCCCAACCCACCTTGGGTTACGTGCGTTTCTGCCATGCTTCAGCAGAGCCATTTGGTTTATGATGGGCAATTTGACCAAATGGTCAGCCATCTGGCTTCAAGAGGAAATCAAACCAATAGGGGGTACATTCCAGGGGGAAGGCAGGGTCTATAGGAATCAATTTTTCTATACAACATGACAAAGATGTTTGTGAGGCCTCAAAGGGTGAAAGTCATGTGTCTGGTGCCAAATGCACAGTTGCTGCTTAAGTAAGTAATATAGCCATTTTTATCACATTTTAAGTTAAAAAATACCAGCCATTTAAACCATGACTGGTTTTTCAGCTGTTTTTCATGAAAAGCAGAAAGCAGGGGTTTAAATCCCTGCTTTCTGCTCTTCATAAACCACCACAAACTGCATCAAAATTTATGAAAGTTCATGGCAGTTTTTCAGTTCATGAACATTGTTTCGTGAACCACGAGCTGGCCAAAATTTGTGATGAACTTTAGTTTGTCAGCTGATTCATGCCCATCTCTAATTTTCAGTGATGGGTTTTTCTGTGTATTGATCCTTTTGTGGCTGTTTGGAAGGTTGCTTCACTGTCTTGCTTTCTAATAGTGCAATGTAATGCTACTCTTCCCTATTGTGCCACCACAAGGGTTTTTTTTGAGGCTTTAAAAATCAGTGCTATGAAAGTGCACACAAATATTCTAACGATCTACTTTCACTGTCTCTGAATACATATCTTTTGTTTTTAAAAAAACCTACAGTTCTTTTCCAGAGAGTCAGTTTGGTGTAGTGGTTTGGTATAGAGTGGCAGACTCTAATCTGGAGAGCCAGGTTTGATTCCCCACTCCTCCAGATGCAGCTGCTGAGTGACCTGGGACCAGTCACAGTTCTCTCAGAGCTGTATTCTCTAGAGCAGTCCTTTCAGAGCTCTCTCAGCCCCACCTACCTCACACGGTATCTGTTGTGGGGAGAGGAAGGGAAGGAGATTGTAAACCACTCTGATACTCCAAGTGAAGGGCAGGATGTAAATCCAACTCTCCTCCTTCTCCTTCTCCTTCCTTGTAGAGTTATAAGGGAAAATGTTTCTCTCTCGGTATTATCCCATGCACTACCTTCACTCTTCAAATAGCCTTCTTAAGATTCCACTGTCTTCTATTATTGTATAGCAATAGTTAAATAATTTCTGCCCTAGGTTCATTCACACCAACTGAATGGACTATCAGAGTGGATGTGAAGGGTGTTTTTATACAGGGCCAAATGAGATGGTACAGTGCCTCCAGGGACACTCCAGTTTACCTCTGGAATTCCCTCAGTTTACACATGCTGCAGAGGCATGATCTTACTCAGGACTGTGGCACAAGAGGAGGGGGTATCTCTCTCCCCCTCTCACCATTCTCAAGAGCACAAATGCTCCTTTTGAAGCACCTCTTTCCCCCTTCCCCCTCCCACACACCACAGCCCCAAGCAGGGAACTCCAGGAATTCCAGAAGTAAAATGGCAGTGCTGTCCCTGGGAACACTGTCTCTTCTAGTATGGCCATCACTGCACATTAATGGAGTGTAAATTCTCTTGGCATAATTGCCTACATTGTTACTTGTTTTTATCTTGCACATTGTTTTTTATCTTTTCGATGGAATGGTTGTGTTATATTTATGTCCTTGCAACTGTTCTTGCTCTGTTAGCTGTCTGAGGAAATGAGGTAGGATACAAATATTTTAAATAAACACATGACATTGAATATATTTTTTCAATGTTCATCCCCAAGGGAAGTCACTTGTGCACCCGTTCCATTGAATGATATAGCAGAGTGACTGGAATTCTGCTCTATATTTTAGCAACACTTTTCCCTGCAGAAACGTTTATGTAGAGGGAAGAAGAACAATTCTTAGAGCTCACAGAAGACTATTATCCCTCTGCCTGTCTCAGACTTTACCCTCTTAGCCCCATTGTGCTAGCCCAAAGAATTCCTAAAATGGACAATCCTAGGATCAGATATAAAGATGTTCAAATCAGTAAATGTTCTTGGTCCCTCCAGCAAGCCTCATGCTATTAAAATAGCACTAACATTGACACAAGAGAGTCTCAGTGTATTTAACAGGGCCACATAGGGAATACAGGTCAGACAAGAGAGACCAGTGTGCAGAGAAAATTACTTCCCAGAGCATTGTGAGGTGATTGGTGGTGTATTACTTAAGAAAGCTCAGTATTTATGAGTGAACACGGCAATAAGTTCTTAGCCTTACTGGCTTTCTAAGCTCCGTTATCTTTGTGGTCAGGGAAAAAAAAAACACTGTAAGATTGCCTTAGGTGCAACGGATTGATAAGAAAATTCTCATCATACCAGAAACCGCTGAGAGCCATATACCATCTCTGTGTGGGTAGCAGCATAGGTGGCTTGTTACACAAACAGGGACTGCTCTTTCTTTGATAAGCTAATGCAAATATGACTTCTCCAAACCCTTTGATGTTTTACAAACCTTCTCAGTCTGGTGATAGAAGGGAACACAAGGTTATTTGAGTCATCTGTTGTTCAGACATGACAGTCCACTTTTAGTTTTCAAGGTCTTTGTTTTCCTTCCTCCTGAAACTGTGAAACTCAACTGTTCCCAGAATGGATGATCTTGGACTTTTATTTCATTTAACACCCAAAAGCACCATGGGTAAGATCCATGGAAGGTTTCTACCTTGTGCAAGGGCTTTGGAGTGAATGGAAACATAAGCAAGTCATTGCAAGTAGACTTTGCACTAAACCAACTCGGCTGTATGCTGTCTTCTTTCTGCTCACACAAGATATAATATTTCATATCACCCATCCATAGAGGCACAGGAGTAGGAACTAAGAGCCCAGCCAAAGCAAAGGTTCATTTACCTGAATGAAGCTAGGCAAGGGCTTGGATGGGTGACCACCAAGGATCTCCAAGGTTTGCTACACTGAGGCAGGCAATGGCAAACCACCTCTGTCCATCTCTTGCCTTGGAAACCCTACAGGTTCACCATCAACTGACAGCAACTTGACTACATTTTCCACCACCACAATACATAGAACTGGCCGGCTAGTAGGGGAGACACTCTTGGTTGAGTATATTCTCCAACATAATTAATTGAGTATTTAGACTTCTATTATATTGGACTGGCAGTATAATTTACAGAGATCTTTCATGAATGCTTCAATCCCACCCATATTCTCCCCCCACAGCAAAATTCTCCTCTCTTTGATCTTTATCAAGAAATCCAAGTAGCCTTGATTTTCAGCATTGCAGCAGAGAACAATTAGCCATAATACAGATACAGACTTATTGCTCATTTCACTAAAGGAGTTCAAAGCAGACTCAAAACTAAGAAAGTATGATTCTGTCCACAAGACTGAGAAGGCTATCAGGTGCCAAATGTCCAGAGAGATGGACAGCTGTCTGTCACAATAGCACAAGGTATATTTCAACCATTCCTCCCCCAATAATGACCTCCTTCCACTAAATCATATTGCACTTCCAAACTGAACTGTAATGTCATCAAATAGCCTTCTTCCTTTTGATTTTTGTATGTTGCAACATGGTTCAGTAAGGAAAAATCAGCACTTGATCTTATAGTAGCTCTTGCACACATGGAACTGCGTTACATAAAATTTCTCTCTAGGGATGCTTGAACACCTGCTGATTTGGATCACATCCTGATTGCTAGTCATGATCAGGCAGCTGATGTTTTTGGTAGATTTTTAAATGTTGGACAGAATGCTGTACATGTGTGGTTTACCAATGCATTCCTCTACATTGAAGAACTGTGCATGTGCACTGAAGAAAAGCAATATTCATGGGACTCCACACATGTTGCATCAAATTTCTTTTTATTCAGTGTCTGACCAATGGCAAACTGCTTGTAGTTCTCACTTGCCTTAAAAACCCCTTGCTAGAGGATTGCCATGTCAGTCATGACTTGATAGCATACACCTACCTAGTAACACTTTTCTGGGAGTAAACTTCATTACATAGACTCAAGTTGGACCTACTTAGGATTTTTCTCTCAGTTACTTCAGGACATGGGCTATGCTAGCTTTCATTATATAGAGGAAGGATACATTTATATGCATTTATATACATTCTTTAAAATTTCAATATGTTGTCACTGACCTTCTAGTCATGTTAGATATGAAATTTCACCAACAAACATCACTTAAAGGAAAGTCAGTGCTGAGCAGTTGTTTATAGGAGCCCATTATAGCCTATGAATGTATGGCAAGCTTATGAAAAGCTTTTGGAGGGGGGGCTTTAATTTATTGAAAGTCGCTTCACCTACTTCAAAAGTATTTTCCTATCAAATCTCAGCATTAATGCCTTTTCCATAAGTGTTAATGCTAAGCCTCTTTAGTTTGACAATGGAAACATTTAACTTCACAGTTTGACAGAGAAATGTATTTGCAAATACCCTAGATGAATGTGTCATTTATTATCATTAAATTAAAACACTATCTGAGAGGCACTGAGCAAGAAGTTAGCAATAAATTCTTCCCTCTCTCACTCATAACAAATCTACTTTTTGCTTTCCTTGTCATAAATTGAGAGAACCACCGATGTTCAAATTATTCTTCTTGAAAAAGTTAATCAGGAGTGGATTCTAGAGCTCCATAAATGTTGAGAAAAACTCAAGTGTACATTTACTGGGGATGTGATGAATAGCCATGACTTCTACACCAAAAGCAAGAATGGTCTGTTCCTGTCTCTTCTTGTAAAGATGAGTGAAAATTCCTCGAAAGGGACTTTTGCCTGTGGTCTGCCTGCTTTTTCAGCAGAAGAGCTACTTCCGAATGAACTCCCAAGCTCTTCATTGTCTCTGTTGAAGCCACAGCAAGCAACATAACTCCAGAATCTCAGCCTTCATCTCCCTCCTGTCAGGATTACACTTCAGCATGTTCTTCCTCAGATAACGTATTGACAACATTTCTATCCTTCCTTTTTGCCCGATCAGGGCCACCAAGGTGGCTAACAATTTAAAACAGCATAATAAAATATAACATGAAACTAATTTAAACACTTAAACTGCAGCATTATAAACAAAAAGATCATATAACCAACAGAATACAACATAAAACCAATTTAAATGGAACTGAAATACATATAATCCATATACATATAAATAAAAACCACTAATTTCCACCAATTCCTCCATCAGGACTTGGGAAAACCCCACAAAGGTGCCAGTACTGAGTATCACTGAATACTGTCACACAAAAAGACCTGTAGAAAACAGAAGGCAGCGAACTAAAAACACAAGACAGGAAGGAGGGATCATTGGGGAAACCCCAGATGAAAGAAAAAAAGTCTTCATCTGCTGGCGGAAGACAGTAATAGTGGGGGACAAATGAAAACTCCCAGGGAA
>NW_015169839.1:304411-313282 GCF_001447785.1 Gekko japonicus | reverse complement strand
TCAGCCACTTGACAACAGCTTTCAGACACTGTCCTGACATAAGATTTTTAATGTTACTTTTAAAACTTCATTTATGTTCCACCTTTTTCACCAATGGGGACCCAGACAACACTGGGGACTACCATTTCCCCTTCTCCATTTTATCCTAACAAGAATCCTGCTGGGTATGTTAGGCTAAGTGTGTGACTGGCCCAAAGTCACCGTGGTTGGCTTGGAAGGCCTCCTGAATTGGAGACAGAGCCAAAATCTATCAAAAAATCACAAACACAGACTATAGTCATATACTTAACCTATGGTATTGTTGGTCGGTGTTGTGGAATCCAGAAAGGCAACTGCTATTCCACATTTATAACCACTAATACCAAAGATAAAAGGCTGGAGGGAGGGAAAAATCATCCCATCACTACTTTTACAGAACGTTGGGAAATATTTCCTTGACTGTTCATAATATTAGCAGTCGGTTTACTGTTCTGCTAGTAAGTATGTTTTAACTTCCCAGCCGTGATAAGGATGAGAAGCAGGGCTATTTTGGGGCAGGAACGCACTGGAACGGAGTTCCGGGTGGCTCCCAAGTTGACCACGCCCAGCAGGAACTCATTAGTATAATAGGCCACACCCAACAGCAGAAACTCATTAGGATTGGCTACATTAGGGGTCTGTGGCCTACAATGCAGGGCGACCAGCAAACGCCTGCACTACTAACAGGGGGGGAGGGTGGGCCGATGAACCGCGCAGGACTGCTGTGGAGGAGAGGCGGGGCCGGGCTTTAAGCCTTCACTGCCCCGCCCCCTCCCAAGTCCCGTACGTGGCGCTTTTGGTGCCAAACGTTCTCTGCCTCTTCCGGCTGGGAGGCAAAGGCACTTTCCCAGCCCAACGGCCGGAACGGCCGTGGGCTGTTAAACTGTGTTTCTACAAAAAAAGCCCTGAAAGACCACAACATGAAACTAAGGGTGGAAAGTCTTGCCTTGCTTCAATGCCAGCTTGGTTGATGGGCTCAGCAGCATCTCAGGATAGGCAAGTGTTTGTCTCAGCCTCACTGCGGTAAAGCATTCAGCCCCTCATGACTTCCACATGGATTATCTACCCCAAGGTCCAAGGCTACTGGGGACCAGTTTGGTGTACTGGTTAAGGGCACGGCCTCTAATCTGGGAGAACCGGGTTTGATTCCCCACTCCTCCACTTGCACCTGCTGATGTGACCTTGGGCAAACCATAGTTCTGGCACAGCTGTTCTTCTAAAAGAGCAGTTTCTGTCAGAGCTCTCTCGGCCCCACCTACCACACGGGGTGTCTGTTGTGGGGAGGGGAAGGGAAAGGAGTTTGTAAGCCGCTCTGAGACTCCTTTGGGTAGTGAAGGGTGGGGTATAAATTCAATCTCCTCCTTCTCCTCCCCCTCCCTGCTTCCTCATAGTATCAGGGTGTGTGTGTTCACATCCTGCAGTTTCTCTGGGTTTTCTCCAATCTTTCTAAAACTTACTTTTCTCCGAAGTTTTGGGAAAGATCACAGGAAAGCCTGGGTACTGCTGCATAAGTGAGAAAATGCAGATTTTCACCACCCACATGGCAGCCATATTCTCTCTGAGATTGTTCCCTCAGTGGCTATTTCCTTCCCCCATCACATGAGGTTTTTAAATATGTGTATATATTTATTTTTTTAAATGTTATTACAAATATTTGAACCTGGTTCTCCAAATGTTCAGTGTTCATTTTAAAACTAAGTAAGTCTCACGTGCCTTCTTCCACAGGTAGATAAGGGGAAAGGCATCTATCCACAATAGAAAGGGTTTGGGACTTGTTTTTTTTAAAAAATGAAAGCCAGCAATACAGAGAACCTGATACACATAAATGGATATTGGTCTATTAAGAATAGTCAGAATATTGGTCTATTTAAGATTATTATTGCTTACTTTGACTGGGCCCAGACCTGAATAGCCCTGGCTAGCCCAGTCTTGTCACATCTCAGAAGCTAAACAGAGTTGACCCTGGCTAGTATTTGCATGGGAGACATCCAAGAAATACCAGGGTCATGACCCAGAGGCAGGCAATGACAAACCACCTCTGAACACCTCTTGCTTTTAAAACCTTACAGGGTCACCATAAATCAGCTGTGACTTGATGGCACTTTCCGCCACCAACACTCTGGGTGATTTCCCACAAGCGCTGCTCCGCGCTCACTCTTCTCTTGGCCCGATGGTACATGTCAATATCACACAAGCTGCTGCGTGACCACATTTTGCCCCGCAGCTTCGTGCGATTTCCCCCGCGTCTACTCAATCCTGTTTTTTGAGGATTGAGTAGACGTGGGGAAAATCGCACGAAGCTGCGGGGCAAAATGCGGCCGCACAGCAGCTTGTGTGAAATTGACACGTACCATGGGGCAAAAGGGAGGAGTGAGCGCAAAGCAGCGCTTGTGGGAAATCACCCTCTGACTAGCAGCTGCTCTCCAGGGTTTTTTTATCACCTACTTCTGATGTTGGAGATTGAACCTTGGGCCTTCTGCAGACAAAGGATATGTTGTGCCACAGAGTCATGGGCCCTCTCTTCTCCATGTATATTTATGTGTGTATTCTTTCTTCCAAATGTAGATGATGTTAAAACCATGAAAAATGAGAACCAGTCCTTTGAAATTGGAAATTCAGGTCCACCACTGACGTTATCATCTTCTAGCAAGGGCTCTGGGAATCTCTCTTCCCTTGGAATTGACTTCTGCAATGGAAAGGGTGGGCGAGAGGCATGTTGGCTGCAGGACTTGTTCAATGTGCCAGAGTGAGTTAATGTTCAGAAAGGTAAAAGCAAAACAGCGATAACTCTTGTCAACTGTCCAAAGCTGGGGAGAAAGTCTGTGAGGGAACAGTAACTCAGAGAATCCTTTTTGTAGCCTGGGATTAGAAAATGAAAGTGGATTTTAAAACCATCTCAAGTCTTTGAAGGGATGCTCAGCATCTATGAAATGAACCGATTGGGGAAGTTTTAAAAGGATTATACCAATGATTACACTGAAATGACACTGCCACTTAGAGATTGACTTGTAATAACTTAGAGGTTAAAGAAAAGCCAGCAGAGAGACAGAAAGTTGCTTCCACGCTAAAGGGCAGTTTTCACAAAGAGAAAGAGAAACTTCAGGCTTCCCATAAAGATTGGAACCATCCATCAATTGCCAGCCTCAGTAGGTTGGTGGGAAGAGAACCGTAGAATGAAGAGGTTTTATTTATAATAATAAGACATACTGTTGTTGTTTTTTTAATTGTAGACCTATCATAGGGCTGTGGTTTAACACTAATAATATGGCCCTACCAGAGGGCAGTCCTTGCAGCTGCTTTAGGATGGAGGGCTTCCTCTGCTTCTATGGAAGGAGCAAGAGATGGTTGGGGCAATTCCCGTCCATACGGGTTCTTTCAGGGTGTGGAGTCTTTGAGTTAGTTGCTCTGCCTACCCACCTTATTGGCAGTCTTTGCTTCTTGATTGGCCCACCGACCCTCCCTGTGATAGTGTGGGCTTTTGCTGGTTGCCAATTTTAGGGAATGGGAAGGAATTTTTCACCCTCATCTCATATTGACTTTGAGAAGGAGGTGTTTTTGCCTACCTGTATGCAGAGGTCTGGGTAATTGGCGGAGGGCTGGTGCTGTTAACTAGGTTATCACCTGGCAGGAATCAGGCAGGATCTGGTTGTTGATCGGAAAGCACCAGCAGGCAGACCCCCCCACACTTGCTCGGGGGGGGGGCATCTGGCAGGACCTGACCATGAGCAGGAGCTCTTGGTGGGGAATGTGGATGGCCCGTGAGACCCTCTGAACAGGTCTTTACCTTCATTACCTCACATTTTGTGGCTTGAGTGGCTGGACCTTCAGGAGACAACTTGATGCTAAACTGCCTAGTAATGGCCTGAACCAGGGGCAGGGCAACTCTCCCATCATGGGGGAACCTCTTGCTTTGACTTTCACATAGTTGGCCTTTGCCACTTTATGGTTTATTCCATAGCATTTAAATTTAAATAAAGCTGCCTATTAGTGTCAAGAACTTTGGTTCACTCAAAATGAAGTCTGCTTTAAAAGTTTGGTTCAATCTGGCTGCAGCCTGCTCTTGTTAAAAATGTTGTCTCAAAGTCTCCTTAGTTCACACAGGCATAGGGATCCCAAGTCCCCCCGGGAGGCGGGGAAAACCCCACCCCAGAGGCCCATTCCCCGACACCAGAAGTGACGTGGGCACGCTGGGCACGCTGGGGGCGGGGCCATGGCCATACAAGGGAAAACTCTATGGTTTTCCCTTGTATGGTCGTGGCCCCACCCCCAGCATGCCTGGGGTCATAACGTCACTCCCTGGTGACGTGTGTGCGGTGCGTGCGCGCTTCGCGCGTGCACTCCGGGATCCACCCGGGAGTCCCCCGCCTCCAAGGTAAGTTCCACTTGGCAACCTTACACAGGCATGCTGGGGAAGAGTGTCTATCTCTGCACCTGCAAGATAAGATGCTCTTCTGCGGCCTTGGCTTGTTAACATTCCAAAGCAATTAAGTCATGTGGGAGGAACTGGTACTGTGAAACTGCAGATCACATCACCTGCTCTTCTGACATGACCAGAGACCAATCAGAAACCAGTATCGCTCTTTCCTTGATTGGCCTCCTTGTATCTAGAAGACATTGCTTGAACTCGGATTGGTGCCCAGCCCTAGCAACCAGTCTGGGGTTCAGACAATAAATAAGTTACCTTAACTCCTATTCAGGGGGCATGATGGTGTTGCATGTGAAGCTGGCATGTAACTCTGCCTTGCTCACTTTTCGGCCATCTTGGAAGCTCTGACTGCTGAAGCCAACCAGCCTGGCTTTTGGGACTCTGGAGATGGAGTGCACTTGGACCCAGAACTGAATGAGTAACATCTTGACTTTGAGAACTAAAGTTCTATAAGTGTTTAGCTATTTTGTTAATCTTTAGCTTTCTTGCTTTATTTCCCACAATGTTATTTTTAAGTAATTGTGCACTTTTTATTAAGTATACTCTGCACTTAAATAAATATATAGTTCTGGTTTCTGTCTCCACTGCTGCAATAAGTTATCTGGTGCCTAAGACTGTCAGTTACTATCTCTAGAATAGCCTGTGGGTCCCCTGCTGTGAGTCAACCTTGAAGGGTGGATTCCCTAGTTGAGCCTGGTAAGGTCTAGAGTCTGTTCTTTGGCTCTGGACTGAAGGGATGTAAAAGGACTGGTAGTAGCACTACCTGATTAAAGGTAATACAGGTGCCTTTAACCCCCTTTGTAATTGTAGCTAGCCAGCCTGTTCACAAAGAGAACTCCTAGCCTGGTTTGGGCAGGCAGAGGGGCTCTCTTTGACAATTAGTTATTCCAACACCCGTGTCCATCTTTTTATTCTGACTGTGGGGGCAATACTCTATTCTTAGTCTTTCATAAATTGATACGAAATGTATTTTGTGCAAAAGTAAGTTCCATGAAATGCAGAGGCATTTCACTCCCTGGTAAATATTTTGAGCATTGAAGTTTTGTCCAGACCTCCATGGCCCTTTCTAGACCGATCTTGTCAGATCTGGGAAGCTAAGAAGAGTCAGTCCTGATTAGTGCTCAGATGGAAGACCACCAAGGAAGTCCGGGGTCACTACACAGAAGCAGACAATGGCAAACCACCTCTGTTTGTCTCTTTCCTTGAAAACTGTATTGGTTCACCCTAAGTTGGCTGTGCCTTGATAACGGTTTCCATCATTAAAGCTTTAGCTGCTGTAGTACAGTAGCAAAGAGAGAAAAATGTGATCTCACAGGTCTTGCTTTTGTCACATGCTCACTACCTGGCCAAAGGCAAGCCCTCAACATATGGGGATAATCCTACCTTACGGGGCGAATGTGGGAATTACAAGAAGAGAATGTGAACAAAGTGCTCCACCCATTTTGCATTCCATGAAATCCAGTAACTACCCAGTCTGCATCTAGCATTTGCTCTGCTGCTATAACAAACCCACACTGGAACAGAAATTCCCGTCTACATTGCATGCCACTTTCACTGTGATTGAGTGTCACATTTTATGGCAGTGTCCAGACTGCATGCTGCTTTCACTTTGTTTGATCTCTGGCTTTATTGTGGCTGTCTGCATAGATTTATGGCTGTTTTATGGCCATTCAGGGGTGACTCTGCAGTCAGTACAACATTAACCTGGGGTAGTTGAATGTGGTTTTGAACTGCATCTTTTTCTGTTCCAGTGTGGGTTTGGTAAAACAACTGAGCAAATGCTAAATGCAGATTGGGCCTATGTGGGGATGTGTGGCTTCCCTTCCTGTGAAACGTCATTAGCTTTATCAAAATTTCTTTAAAGGCCTTTGAAATTTCTCAGGTGAATACCTTACACTTGGTTTGAGTTGCATTTTTTGGTGAAATTTCAGTGGTAATTATAATTTAAACTAGATAGATTTGCCCCGTTTCATCCTTGTATTGTTCTGGACTTAACGCTGCTGTGCTTCCTAATTCTGTTTCACTAGCAACATTTCTAGAATCCATTTCTAAAGCTGATCTTGGATTTGAAGCAGGGACATTTTTTTCTGAGCCATTGTTGTTTAGTGGTTAGAGTGCTGGACTAGGAGCCGGGTTCAAATCCCTACTCTGCTATGGAAGCTTGCTGGGCCGGTCACTCTCTCGCTCTGCCTAACCCTCCCCACAGAGTTGTTGTGAGAATAAAATGGAGGAGAGGATCTCCACTGGGGGAAAAGGCAGGGTATCAATAAAGCAAATAAATACATGCCAGTTTTTCTGTTTGTTTTTTTAATTGCTCAATGTCTACACATGGACTAAACACAGAGCTGCAGAAAACAACCTTGATGTTGCCATGTTACATTTGCTGGGATCAAGATTCTTCTTGTGCAATGTTTGGCCAAACTTAAATGAGTAGCATTGCTAAAAATCCACTCCTGAAACTGATCCAGAATTTGAAAACATATACATTTTCCTGCAGATTTCAGTTCTTTTGTGTCTTTGCTCAGTCACCCTACACCACTGATAACACTGCAAAACAAATCAGACTTGAAAACGAACACCCATCTGCTGGCTTCAAGATTCTTCTTGTGTGGTGTTGCACCAAAGTTGTTTTATTTTTTTAATGTTTTAATACAGTTATACATAAAAACACATCACTGGTTTGCAGTGTTTTAGGAGTTCATGTATGTGCTTTAGAAACACAGAAAGGTGGAAAGACACAACATAAAGGACTGAACACTGCAGAAAACAGCACTGTGCGGAGTTTCTGCACCTAAACATTATATTGTAGATTTCATGTATAAGCAGAATTTTATGATTCCCTTATGTGATCTGCAGGTGTGGTAGTTTCTATATATAAAATCTATTTCATGCTGCCATTTCAATTCTCTTTCCCATTATATTCTGTTTCACTGGGGGGGGGCACTAGTCAACCATATTTGGAATGTTTAGAATTCAGTTTGTGTGCACCATACTGCTAAGATGTTGGAATAATAAGCAAAAAACCCCAAACCCCTCAAGTCTTGCACTTCTAGGGGTTTCTTTCTCTTTCTCTCAAGTGAAGATCTTGAAATGCCAACGAGGAGAGAGCCTGTGAATCTAATTGCTTGATGCTTCTACTGAGGATTTCTAGATGGAATTTGTCCAAATGCCACGAACAGTCGAGGGCAAGTTGAGCGTAATCCGTTGCTGATGGCTTGGGTAGCTGATAAAAAACAAGCCCCACCAGATTGATGGCTCTTCAGGAGTAGGTAGCAGAGAGTGAAATTAATTTAAATCCACTAATTTGAGGAATTAATTGCCTTTCAAAAAGGCAAGCGCAAACGAGATGAACATCTGGGCAGGGATCCAGCTGCTGACACTGAACTGATGAGGATCTTGGACTTAGCTACTAGAGATTGATTCACATGTCTGTACATCACTTCTGTTCTAGACTTCGGGACTAACAGCAAAATGATAAAACACTGAAAAGCACTGTGTCTTAGGGACAAAATATATGTTAAAGGTAAAGGTTCCCTTGCTCAAAAGCCAGTCAAATCCAACTCTAGGGTTGTGGTGCTCATCTCCGTTTCAAAGCCGAAGAGCCAGCGCTGTCCGAAGACATTTCCGTGGTCATACGGCCAGCATAACTAAACACCAAGGCGCACGGAATGCTGTTACCTTCCCACCGAAGTGGTACCTATTTATCTACTTGCAATTTCTTGCTTTCGAACCGCTAGGTTGGCAGGAGCTGGAACTAGAGATGGGAGCTCACTCCATCATGCAGCACTCGGGTCTCGAACTGCTGAACTACTGACCTTCCACAGCCTGCAGTTCAGCGTCTTAACCACTTGAGCCACCGCAGCTGGCATTAGTCAGGTTATGGGTGCCTAGCCTGACTCTTAGTCATATGTTCACACAGGGACTGATCTTTAAAAGCCTGTGTCAGCCTGCACAGCTGCAAATACTGCAAGGGAGAAGGAGGAGCTCCCAGCTTCCTTCCCATGCCATTTTTGCCACAGGAAGCAGCCTCAGGGGGCAGTGTTGCCTCTTTGTTAGACTCCATGTGACCTGGGATGGAAAACATTCCCCCATGGCTCTTTCCACTGATGACATGGGTTTTGCCACTGATGAAAACAGCACAGGAGGGAAGACTGAAGTTGGTTCCCCCCCCCCCAACTATTTGAAGCTGTTTGGAGGTACTGAGATATTTTTAAAGATTAGTCTCCATGTGAATGTTTGACTGAGAGTCAAGTCAGGTACCTGTGATCCATTTAATGTCACCTGTAATATATATTTTGGCCCTGGGTGATAGGAAATCTGGGTTGCAGAAGCACCACGGCTGTATGGTAGAGCACATGTGTGACGGATCATCAAGGGCTAATGTCTAGCCAAGCCTGAGAACTCTTGAGTGACAGGGCGTTCCAATG
>NW_015169839.1:304055-304256 GCF_001447785.1 Gekko japonicus | reverse complement strand
CCCAATTAAGAAGGGCAATAGCTTCTAGAAAAGAAGAGTGATCCCTGGTTTGTGTATAAAGAAGGATTTGGGGAACTAGGTTCTTTGTTACTGCCTTCTAAACTTTTTTGTCTTCTAAACTTCTAAACAATGTGTCAGTGAAACTAAGGCTGTGGTTAAATGGCAAGGCAATTGCGCTTTGTTCCTGATGTAAATAAAATT
>NW_015169839.1:303796-304001 GCF_001447785.1 Gekko japonicus | reverse complement strand
TGCAAGCTCGCCTTCCCCGCCTGCCCACCTCCCTCTCCAGCAACTTTCCAGCCACCGGCCCAATGAAAAGAAAAGAAAAGGGAATTTTGAAAGAGTTCTCCTTTCTGCCTGATGCTGCTTGCGAGTTGGGTGTGCTCCCCGGCGCTGGGGGCTCCCTCCCTCCCTCCTAACACTGCAGCTTCTGGGACTCCTGGGGCGGATGCCA
>NW_015169839.1:277509-298337 GCF_001447785.1 Gekko japonicus | reverse complement strand
TCTAGGGCAACTGATGCTCTTTCTTCTTGGTGCTTGGGGGGGGGGTTAACAGTGGGAGGGCTTCTAATGTCCTGGCCCCACTGGTGGACCTCCTGATGGCACTGGTATTTCTGGCCACTGTGTGATACAGAGTGTTGGACTGGATGGGCCTTTGGCCTGATCCAACATTGGCGTTTCTTATGTTCTTATGCTTGAGTGTTTAAGCAGAAACTGAAAAGAAAGCCTCTCTCCTCAAAGTTTTTTAAAGACCTTGTGGAATAGCAGAAACATTTACCTGTTGGCTACAGATTATCTGGTGTTTGTGTGATTACAAAGTTACCTCAGTTTTATTATCTGTTCATCTCATACATCCTACACCTGATTCCAGCTGACCTTTTCCCCTTGTAGTTAAAAAAAAACAAAAAACCCCATAAACATTATGTATATTTTGAACTTCAAAAAGTTCCTTGTGTGCCATTTCAAAAGCAGAATATATATTCTGCTTTTCTCAAGATAAAGAAGTTGGGAAAGGCCCATCTTTGTATTCCTGGAGCACTGCCACTAACAGACCATCCAATACTGCACTAGATGGACCAGTCATTTGACTTGATATAAGAGACCTTCATGTGTTCATAAATGTCTGTGGTATTTGATCTATGATTATTTACACAAGCACCCCATGTCTTGAGGCAGCCACATCTGGAAAACTGTGTACAGTTCCATTTGCTGACTCTCAAACAGAACACTGTCTGCTACCATATGTGCAGGAAAAGACAATCATAACAATCAAGGAGTTGGGACATCTTCCCTCCAAGAAAAGGCTAAATAATTTCAGACTTTTTAGTTTAGACAAAGTTTGGCTAATGAAGGGCACAACAGCAGCTTTTCTGATTATGCATGTTTTGGAGAAAGTGGATCAAGAGAACTGTTTCTCCCATATTCATATAATGTGAGCACCCAATGAAGTAGATAGGTGGTTGATTCTAGGCAGGCAAAAGAAATAAATTATTTGTCAAATAGTAATAAATTTGTGGAATTCAGTGTCACAGGACACAGTTATAACCATTAGTTCAGCTGGCTTTAAAAAAGGTATAGATAAATTCATGGAAAGAAGATCCATGAATACCTGTTAACCATGATTATCTAAGTGGAATCTCCATATTCAGAGGCAGTAACTTCTAAGTACCTTGGTTATGGGGGGAGTAATAAAGGGAGATTCAGCCTTTGACCCCTTATAGGTTTTTGGAGATAATTAGGTTGGCCTCCATGGAAAACAAGCTGCTGGACTAGGTGGAACATTGGTCTGATTCAGAATGGCTGCTCTTACAATAATGTGTGAACCGAGAGAGAATGGCTGCTCTTACAATAATGTGTGAACCAAGTGAGAGATGTTCATGCTTGAGCTAGTCTGGGGAATCCAGTACAGGACATTGTGTGTGCCTATGTGTGTGTATGTAAAGTGATGTCAAGTTACAATCGTCTTTCAGTGACCTCATAGGGTTTTCAAGGCAAGTGATTAAGCAGAGGTGATTTGCCATAGCCTTCCTCTGCAAGTCTTCTGTGATGGTCTCCCATCCAAGTACTTACCCAGCTTAGCTTTCGAGATCTGACAAGTTCTGCCTATACTATACCAGTCTGCATCCCTACAGGACATTTTATAAGCTTTAAGAAAGTGCAAAAAGGAGGAGATGAATACTTTATTGATTTACTTAACAACATGTCTTAGGTTGCTTTTATACTGAGTCAGGAAGTAACACAGTCCCTGGTGCCCACACTGCTTCTCTTACAGGACTTGCTCTAAGTGTTTTACTTCTTCCAGCAACTAGGAAGTGCAATTGGATATGTGCAGCCCAGGATCCCTTGCAATGCACCACTGAAATGCTTCACTGCCTCCATATCAATCTCATATTGGTCCATTGGCACTCATTTCATCCTCAAGTGATATGGTGGGCTGTGATCATAAGTAATATAAAAGTTTGGGCAGTTTGATGCAAATGCACAATTTGTAGGACTAAGAGAGGACACCCATGCTGGTCTACTTGGAAGTAAGTCCAGTTTCATCCAAGAAGAAGTTCTTAGAATTGCAGCCAAAAATTATTTAGAGGATTCTGAATACTTCCAAGGTTTTGCACCATTAAAAAAAATTCTCTGTTTCATGTCCAGGATTCTGAATACTTCCAAGGTTTTGCACCATTTTTTTTAAAAAAATCTCTGTTTCATGTCCAGCATAGTGTAGTGTTTAAGAGCAGCGAACTATAATCTGGAGAACTGGGCTTGATTCCCCGCTCCTCTACATGAAGCCAGCTGGGTGACCTTGGGCCAGTCACAGTTCTCTCAGAACTCTCTCAGCCCCACGTACCTCAAAAGGTGCCTGTTCTGCAGAGAGGAAAGGAATGCGATTGTGAGCTGCTTTGACACAGGTTAAGGTCGAGAAACGCAAGGTATAAAACTATTATCTTTTTCCTCTACATCGCACTGGTCTCATTTTCCTTGGATCTTAGAGATGTTGGAGTTTCAAAAGATCCAGGCTTGTTTTCAAAGTAGAAATGATGCCTTAGAAATCTTCTGTTGGCTTGTTTAAAAATAATCTGAAATATTTACAGAGCAGAAAGTACATGCAGTTCACCACAACACTCATTTTCTTAATATTCATGACTGATAAAAACAAGCTCTTCTTCTTCCTTAATTTGATCAAGAGAAGATATGGATGGATCCCAGTAGACTCACAATTATAAACTATTCTGGAAGTTGATTCTCTCATAAAATAGATGCATACCAATTTAAAGTATAAATCAAATGTTCCTACTTTGGGCAACAAATTTTCACTGTATTGCAGCATGGACAGGTCAGGTTTTCTCCGCAGTCATAATTAAGAAGAGTATTTGAATATGAAGAATTAATTTGTGGCAGCAGTGTCAGGTTCTGGAAACTTCTGTTGGTTCTGGGCTCCTGTATATGCCTAGGTTCATCTTCCCCATTCCTTCTCAATGCAGAACATGATGGTTAAGCAAAATCTGGTTATCCATGATGTACTTAAAGGTAAAGGTAAAGGTTCCCTTGCTCGAAAGCCAGTCGAATCCAACTCTAGGGTTGCGGTGCTCATCTCCGTTTCAAAGCCGAAGAGCCAGCGCTGTCCGAAGATGTTTCCGTGGTCATGTGGCCGGCATGACTAAACACCAAGGCACACGGAACGCTGTTACCTTCCCACTGAAGTGGTACCTATTTATCTACTTGCAATTTCTTGCTTTCGAATTGCTAGGTTGGCAGGAGCTGGAACTAGAGATGGGAGCTCACTCCATCATGCGGCACCCGGGTTTCGAACTGCTGAACTACTGACCTTCCACAGCCTGCAGTTCAGCATCTTAACCACTTGAGCCACCGCAGTCGTAAATAGAGTTGGTTTTCCTTCCACGAAACACAATTAAGACACAATTAAACCTTGTTTTATTACATCAGCTGTGTGTGTGTGTGTGTGTGTGTGTGTGAGAGAGAGAGAGAGAGAGAGAGAGAGAGAGAGAAGGCATAGGATTCTCACTCTGGTTAAGCTACACATCACATTTGTATGTCATGAGCACATGAAGCTGCTTTACATTGAGCTAGACCATTAGTCCATCAGGATCAGTCTTTTCTACTCTAAAACGCATTGGCTTTCCATTGTCCCAGGTACAAGTCTTTCACATCACCTATGATTTGACCCTTTAACTGGGGATGCTGAAGGATGAACATGGGATCTTCTGCATGCCAAGCAGATGCTCTTCTATTAACTCAGGACCCCTCCCCAAAGTTTTTTCCTCAGGACTAACAGTAGGAAGTCTTGCATTGTGTTGCACACAAGAACTCAAGAATGGAGGGTGGAAGAGTACGGAGCCAGAGGCACACATCACTTGGATAACTGAATGCAGCTAACATGTAGGGCTATCTTGACTTCCAGCTGAGCCTTGCTTCCATAAGAAGTTGGTGTGGTGTTCTTAAAGTAGTGCCTTGAACATCAGAGCTGTATGCTCAGTTTGCAGGAGATGTTGAAAAAGCTCAGGGAACAGGAGGCAGAAGGAAAGCAATGTAAATAACTTACTGAGCAATACAACAGTTGTCATGCTTCTTCTAGTTTCATCCAAATACAGTCAGTGCTTGAATTGAGCTGGTGACTCAGCTGAAATGAGCAACAGCATGTCCATTGTTCTGCCTCCTCCCTCCAGTCAGAAAGATTACAATGTTCAAAGGGAGCATCTGGTCCCCATGGGTCTAGTTCTGTCACTTCTTAATAGATATACACAACCTCCAAGACATTAAAGATTTGATAATGGGGTGAGAAGCTACTTATTGAAATATTCTGTCCCCTGAATTCTCTGGGCAGTGAAGGCAATCCTCACAACAATGTGGGGGAGAGCAGGTTGAGACGCAGAGAATGACTGCCTCAAGTTCATCCCACATGTTTTATGGTTGAGTGGAGATCTGAAAACAGGTCTCTCTGGACCTCGTCTGACTATCTAACCATGACGCCACCCTGGATCTCAGTGCCTTAATCAGCTGAGATTTCCCCCTCCCCCGAGCGCACAGCGAAACTGCACAACAACATTGGACATTGGACATTCATAAACAAATGTTGTAAGGGGTGCTTTTAAAGGGCTCCTCTAAACACAAATGCAGTAGCACAGGGGACATGGTGAGTGGGTGGAAAATATTTTTTTTTGTAAAAAAGATTTTAAAAATTCTCTAAGTACATATGACCACACAATGAAAAACTCTCTCTCTCTCTCTCTCTCTCTCTGTTTCTCTCTCTCTGAAATCCTCTCTAAGCACAGCCAGTTTCCACCTACAGCTTTCTTTCTGTAAAGAAAAAAGCAACCAGGGCATTAAAGAACCTCTACAAATCTACTTATTTTGACACTGGGAGATTTTTGTTGTTGTTGTTCCAGCCAGTGTAATGTATTGGAATGAAAAGGGCCCCATTAATTTGTTGCAAAGGGAAATGGATCCAGGGAAGCACTGAAGTGAAGTGAGATAGTTGTTTGGAGGCTGGTACGAACCATGGGCAGATTTACTTCACTACTTACAGATATGTGAATGGCATAAAAAAAATCCAAAAAAATCCTTTTATTGCAAAGCTGGCCTAATTTGTCCCAAGTGGTCGATCCGAGTCAGCACCCTTGCACCCCTTTTCTATCACATGTTGCTCTGCTAAAAAGTGCCCATACCTATACAAAATTCTGATGCGACAGCAATGAATTCAGCATACTAAGATGCTCCTTTTTTTCAAGCCCGAAGCAGAGAGATAGAAGCTTAAAAAGCAATTCTGGACTTAACTGAGGGTGATAAGTAATGTAAAAGGCTCTGATAGCAGAGAAATTATCTCCGTTAGCTGGTCCTTCAGTTGAGCATTTCTGTATTAGTTATTTCTGCACTCAGCTCCAAATGATTGCTTTGTCACCAGCTAAGAAATACAATTTCAGCATTCTTAAACAGAGAAAATAGATGAAGAAAGAGGTTAGTACAGTTTGGTGAGCGGGGGGGGGGGCAGTGCTCCCTTGAAGCCATAGACATTCTAGCAGGGATAAGCCAATAGTTCTCATTTTATTTCTTTTAAAACATTTGGGGTTTTTTTAAATCAAGTTCTTGCAAAGATACTTACCAGGTGATCTTTGGCTCATCATTATTACCCTTGATCTGAAGGAGGGCAGCTCAAATATTTCTCTTTTGTCAGGCCTTTTGGCTTGGTGGATTGATTTCCATTGCTGCGAAGGACCGATGTGGATTTTATCCCTTATATTGATTGTTCTTTTAGTTATCATTTTCATTAACATCTTTATGCCCTGTGTTTCCTTTGTGAGCGGTCCAAAGAGCCCAGCAAGCTTGTGAGTTAAGCAAAGTTGGCCGTGGTTAATACTTGGATGGAAGACCACCAAGGAGTCCCAGGGTTGCTACATGGAGGCAGGCCATGGCAAACCACCTCAGCTCATCTCTTGCCCTGAAAACTCGGTGAGGGACTGTCACATGTCAGTTGCCACTTGATAGCACAGTCTTCTTCCTCTTCTTCTTTTTCTTCTCCTCCCTCCCTCCCTTCCTTAAGGTAGCTGACAATTCCCAGATTAAAAACATACAAAATACAATAAACCCCCTTTACCTTGCACACCATGAAAATGCCTGCAGCTTAAATCCCATTAAAAGCTTTCACACACATACCAACCCCCCACAAACAATCTCTTTTTTAGCGATGAAGACCCCCCTCGAGGAGTCTACTTCACAAGGTGGAAACTGATATAGAGAATTAAGGGTTTTCTTGTAGATGCCAAGTAGGGGAACAACCATTATATTGGTTTTAATGTTATATTTTATTTGTCAGGACCAGATGCTAATTAGGCCAGGGGATCCCAAGATGGTGGCTGTGGGCACCATGGAATCCATCGATACATTTCCTGGTGCCCACCAAGTGTGTTTTTAGAACATTTGTGGGGCCACATAGGGCAGTTGTCCTGCCAGACTTCTGACTGGCCATTAGAAATCCAATTGGCTGAGCAGATTTTTTTTTTTTAAAAAAAATGCTTTTGGCAGCAGCTGCCACCACAGCACAAGGATCTCCACTGTTTGAGTAAAGTTAAACTGTGTGTGTGCAAGAAAATATTTTTAAACAATATGTTTATTTTCAAAGGCATCCTGTTAAGCAGAGCTTCTGCCTGAAATGCTGAAATTAGACTTATGTGTAACCTCACTGACATTTTGTGGTTGGCTCCGCCTACTGCAGCAGCCATTTTGTAGTTGCATCAACAACCCTCTGTCAGAATTCCAACGGTGCCTGCAGGGACCCTAGAATTAGGCACACTGGGATATTAGAACTGCGTCCATGTATATCTACAAAATTCTGTTAGAAATGTGAAATGCCGTCACCCAAAGCAAACTCTGATGCCGTGTTACTTGTTGTTGTCTTCCTAATGCTTTTTCTTTCTTTTTTTTGGAAATTCAGTAAATTCCATAAGCTTGCCATGAAGTGTCTAGTTCTGTGCAAGTTACCCCTGGACTCTGAAATTTACTAGCCGACAAAAAGCATAGCAAAATTCAGCCTTTCATAAGATAACACTCCAAAACAAACTAACAAAATGGGCAAGGGAGTGTGACATACTGTTACCTCTACCAGCTTAGTTTTAAGAAGCTGAATCGCTGCCTTCAGGTTCTGGGGGAATTTAGCTAAATGGCAGGCCTCAGTAAGAGGTGGGGTATTAGTGAGGATTGTTCTACCTATGTCTATGGGGATCTTTCACTTTATGAGAGCTCTCAATAACGAGTCCAAGAGTTAAACAGAAAATGTTTTACTGAAGGGTATTTAGGGGATATAACATACAAAACACATGCATGAAACATACACACATTTGAGATCTATGGAAATAAAGAGAGAAGTGGGATAACAGAGGGGATTGAGGAGATAGCTATCTTTCCTGGAGATGTCAGTGAAGAAGGAGAGAAGGCAAGATGACCAGTGCTTCTCTGAGAAGGACCCAGTATACTGGGGGTTCATGTCAGTAGGTGCCCAAGATAACACAAACAATGTACTGGAGTTGCCCTGGGCTAGCCATACCCAAAAATGTGTCTAGAGGGCTTGCTAATGCAAGGGGTCCCTCAGAACAAAGAATTTATGAAATTAATCAGGGGGAAAATAATGTAGTTTGGGAACTTTGTATAGAATACCCAGGAGTGGACAAAGGGGACCGGAGATTCTCTTCTAGATGCAAAGTACAAGTTGGGTTGGGTTCCTGATTACTTCTCCGTGGTTGGAGGACTAATGGATTGCTAATTTAAACTAATCAAAATGGAAACAATACTGCTTGAAGAGCCACCTGAGTTTAGGGTGTGGGAAAGTAGTAGAAGCCAGGACTTCCTATTATGGAGAAAATGTGAGGAGGGAAGATGAGACCAGATTGATAAAATTAGTTATTGAGATTGAAAGAAGTAACTCTGGGGCAAGGCATATCCATTGTCTTGAGCATGCAGATATTGGCAAGGGGGGGGGGAGTCACAGCTGTCAGAACAAAGCCTCGTGTTTTTTCCAGGGTCACATCCTAGGGATGATTATGGGGCCTGCCAGTCCTGCCTGGCTTCCATCTTTGTGTCCATTTACGTCAAGATCAATGCTCCCTCTAAGCTGTGTAGTCTTGTGAGCAAAAATTCTACTTTGTGACCTACTGGCATTAAAGTTGTGAGCAAGCGATTTGGCTACTGCATGAATTAGTTTGCTCTGGAGCCATTCTTCCTGAGCTAAGACAGAAATGTGTGAGCTGGAGGCTGAAAAACTGTGAGCTAGCTCACACTAACTCAGCTTAGAGGGAACACTGGTCAAGATGCCTGTTATGTGGACTCCTGGGGTACCCCATGGGGTCCATTGCTGGTTGAAATGACCCCTCCTGATGGACAGGGGGTCGGCATACTTACAAGACATCCTACACATACATGTGTACATCTGTTTGTAAGAAACAGCCAGTGTGCTGTGCTTTCACTTTAACAGTGAAACTGGGGACTAGCACCTGAATAAATGTGTGGCTGCCGTCACATGTTTAGCTATACATGCATTCAACATAACCTGAGAATAATTCAACGCTTATATAAAGAAAATTGACTGTTGTTCTATGGGTTGTATTATGTTCACTTTAACTTGTGAATAAGGCTTTTGATGGTAATGCTGTGTCAATACTACTGGACGTTGCCAAGGAATCTTGATCCCCCTCCCCCATGTGTTGTAGAGACCTGCTCTGTGACCATGAGACCCAGTTTTAGTGTGGAATGCTGGCTGGAATGCTAAGCAAGCAGAATGCAGAAATCTGAGTCCCGGAGGTCTCAAGAAACAGTATCTGGGAAGTTTCTTTACAATCTAATCCAAATAAAACCAGCATAGTTTCAATTATGAGATCAAACAAAATAGGAAAGTGACAGCAGCATTTGGTTAGACATAAATCTGAGAGTGACTGATGCTGCTAAGTTTGGTAATTCCTTGTCTGGGAATACAAAACACCAGTCAAGTGTAAAGCTTGCTTTCGGTAGGGAGAGACACATTATGTCCCCTGAATTATTCTTCCTCACACACAATTACTCCAGCAGCTCTCGCACTGTTTTCGCCTCATTGCCCTTACATCCCCTCCTCAGTGCCATCCAGAGGGGGGGTACACATGTCCAGGACAGAAGTATGCCAAACACCAGGGAGAAAAATATTGCTACTATTGCAAAGGAGGAGTGGGAAATCAGGAAGAGAGGTGGGAGAAAGAGAGAGAATTGTCACCAACAGAAGCATGGGTAGGGTTGCCGGCTCCGGGTTGGGAAATTTGTGCCTTACTGCAATCGCAAATGTCATTGGCAATAAGATCATTTAAGTCCCTCTGCTCCCCAAACCCCACGTTCCTCAGGCCCCAGCATGAAATATATTCTTTCCAATATCCTCCAGGAATGTGCCTTCTCACCATAGATATAATGGCTCCAATGAATCAGTGGTAGTTATTACGTGTTGGAGGGACCCCTCCAAGACACCTATTCAGATCTTCACTGAAACCTTTCCAGTTTGCCCTCTTAAAGTTCCAGCATGGCCTTGGAAAAGACCTGATAACTGGCATTTAGATTCCTAGCTTGAAGATTACAGGTCGATGCTGACTGTGTGGGAAAGCCTCAAGAACCTGACTGGATATAGGCAAGAGCTGACTTCTCTGGTCAGATGAAACTAATGTTAGATCAGGGTTGGACTCTCTATTCCACGCTTCTGATATGAAGGTGCCTCTGTTTTTAGCATTGAAAACGAGATGCAAGCCATGTTCTTCAGTCCAGTTGATAAGTGCCTCAACATTCTTATCATTAACTGTGTATCTCCAATTTCTATGATGGCTGTTAGTCACTGGGGTATACAGAAGGATGAGGGTAGGTTGATAGGACATGTACTGGTCATAAAACCGCAGGAAGTTTATAAACATTGACAACATGTATTTCCTCAACTTTTACTACAATTGTGTGGATGTCATTCTGGACATTGGTCAATACCAGCTTCAGATTTTCAATGTTGCTTTAGGCATAAGTGACTATACTGTAGGTATGAAGAAGAAGAAGAAGAGTTGGTTTTATACTCCACTCTTCACTACCCAAAGGAATCTTGCAGTGTCTTACAATTGCCTTCCCTTCCTTTCCCCACAACAAACATATTGTGAGGTAGGTGGGGCTGATAGAATTCAGAGAGAATTGTGACTGACCCAAGGTCACTTAGTTGGCTTCTTGTGGAGGAGTGTGGAGTCAAACCTGGTTCTCCAGATTAGAGTCCACTGCTCTTAACCACTATACCAAGCTGACTCTATGATGCCAATACGATCATATCCTGCAATTTTCACTCTATGGCAGGCTTGATTTTCATTATCAAGATGAGTTTCTTGAACAAGAGCTAAATCTATTTTATTGTCTAGTAAGATTCATGCCATGTTTTGGTATTTAGACTTGCTTATATCCTCAATATTCATTTGACAGATTCAGATGTTATCTCCTATACCTCTTGTCAAGTAGTCCTGAGAAGGACTGTTTGATTGGTTGATTGTTTCCATGTGTGTAGTGTAGCCAGGAGATCCTATGATTGTCTGGCAGCCAGAAGTTCTATATCTTTAGCATTATCCAGGGAGCACCATAAGGAGGCAAGCTAGAATTGTGCCCTGGGTCTGAAGAATTTGCCCATCAGTATCTGCATATGATTGTGAACTGTATGTTGAACATTGGGCATGGATTAAAACATTGGGATTGGTTAAAAAAATAAAAAGTAGCATCCAAACGGGGTTTTCAGGCCAAGACAACATGGATGAGAAATTCAAAAGCATCCCTAAATCTTATTAGTAATGCCATTCACTGGCCTGTAAAATGTGGGTAGGCACAATCTGCATAAATATGAACTCCACAGTATTCACGGGAGGGTGGGGAAAGCACTGATGAATACTTTTTGCAATAAAACAGTTCAATGGTAGCTCTATCCACCAACCAATTAAGCAGATTCAGTCCTATTGGAGTCAAGGGAGTAATCAGATTCAATCCAGGTACTTTGGTTTAATTGTCTTTTAGATTATTTGTTCATTCAGAACAATGAGGGAAATTAAAATTCCTTCTGATAATCAGTGGTTGTTGTTTGGAAAGTCTCTTCCAGCGATGCTGTTGTTTGGGTCACAGATTGTTCAGTGTTAGATCATTTTTGTGTTCGCTTGTCACAGCATTCACACATATAAACATATGCAACTCAGTCTTGCAACATTTCAATTGAAGGAAATCTTATATCAGGAGTCTTCAAACTTGTTGAGCTTGTGAGCCCTTTTTGGAATTTCAAGAAAGGGCAGTGGGCGCTACTACAAAATGGCTGCCATGGGAGGAGAAACCAATCACAAAATGGCTGCCATGTGAGCTGGGGGCCAATCTCAAAATTTTAGACTATTGCAAGAAAGGTGTCTTCCTACTATGGGTACTCCCTGATGTCTTCTGAAGTACCTCCTACTCCAATGAGAAGGAGGAAATCCAGGACTGGTTCTTGGGTTTAGAGAAGAAGCCAGTGGGTGCCAAGAAAGAAGTCAATGGACACAATGATGCCCAAAGTCACCATATTGGGGTACACTTCCTTATCCACTTCTTATTCAAGCTTAAATGAATCTGGAACATAAGCGATGGAATAAAAGCCATTTCTATGCCTTTTCAGACTTCCGCATCTGAATGCAGTTCCTTTCCACGATATGGAGAAGTCAAATCAGAATGATATATTTTGAGATTCCTATTGTACAGGAATTTGGAAGCTCCATTATATGTTGCCACCTTTCTGCCCAAGTGTGACTTACATTTAGGCTGCAGAGAGTTGGGGGGGGGGAATCCAGGAGTCTAATCTCAGCAAACAAGAGCATCGTTCTGTTCCTAGCTTGTGTGGCCTTTTTGTCTCTTGTCAGAGATATGATATGGGTCTCACACACACACAAATGCAGCATCCTGACAGTTGTTTCTTCGGGGATTAAGCTCTATCTTTCCCTTCTCTCTCTCAAGGAATTAGGCAAACAGCTGCCCTGGGAAATAGATAGTCTATATCGGAAGATAGCCGTTATCAGTGTGGGATGCAGATTGAGTATAAGTTCACCTTTCCCTTTACTTCTCTAATACTTACAGATTTGATACCTGCTCACAGCGCTCCCCAGAATCCAGCAGGTAACAGGAAAATAAAAGAATGCATTTTAGTGGATTAGTCATCAGATTTAAATATGAGGTTCTATGTATGTAAAGCAGGATATTACATTTTTCCCCCAAGAGATGATTTATAAAGAAATTTTGCTCTCAGCAGGGCATTTGCAATATCTGTCACTTTTTTTTTTCCTTTTTGTGCAGCAGTTCTGTGTGCTGCTTTATATCCTTGATCGGGGGTGCATGTCAGATTTGTCATTTTCAGTAGCTTCATAAAGAGCAAAATGTCTTAATTTCAAAGGGCCCAGACTGAGTGGATATGCCTTCCTCATAACACAGGCATACCATATAGACTTTGCAGGGCTCTGCTGTAACTCATAAACTGTGATCCAAGGGATGCAAATGTTTTCCCTTTGCAAAGTCTGCTTCACAGGCGCTTAGTGCAAAGTCACTCAGGACCCAGGTTCGAATCCCCAGTCTGACATGGAAGCCTGCTGGGTGACTTTGGTCCAGTCACAGGGATGTTGCAAGGAGAAAATGCAGGAGAGGAGAAATGAGCATGCGTAGTTCAGCCAGGAGCCGGGGATGCGCCGGTGAAAGGATGTGCCAGCGATCCCACAGCCGGCCTTGATGCGCTCTTTCCCAAAGAACCACCTAGGTAGGTGGTTTATTTTTGATGCGGGGTTTTGGGTGGAAGGGCCGGATTGGGAATGGGCGAGCCACGCTTCCCAGATGTTGCTGTGGGATTGCGCCCGTTTGCTGCACCCCCGATTCGTCCCTCTCCCGGCCCAAAACCTCTCGTGTGACCGGGGCCTAAAAGAAGGATTTCTCTTTCATTTGCTCTTTGATTGTTATTTGAAAATAAATCAATTTATCGTTTGTATCTTCAGTCCTTGTGTTCTAACACACCACTGGGTGGTGCTCTAATAGGAAGACAGGAAGGTTTGGGAAAAATGGCCTGCCTCCAAGCGTCTACAACAGGGGTCTCCAGAGTGGTGTCCATAGGCACCATGGCTAATATTCCCTCTAAGTTCCACAGTGTTGTTAGCAGAAATTCCACCTTGTGAGTGAAACAAGCTAGTAGCATTCAAGTTTTAAGCAAGTCTACATTTGACTATTGCGTACATTATTTTTAGAAGATTATTTCCATAACCTCGTTAAAATCTTCTTTTAAACTGTATTTAAACTACATTTTAAGAATAACATAAACATAATAGAGAAAACAGAATCAAGTCAAATTTCACTATACAAAATGCTGTCCTCTATAGGGATTGACCTGGCCTCTGGAGAACAGGTCTGTCCACCCCTTTCCACTATATTAGTAGACCTGGCCTCTGAAGAACAGGTCTGCCTCCCCCTGTTCACAACTTCTGTTGATACAGCCCAAAATGAAATTTGCTTTTTTAGCTACTGCATAACACTGCTAACTCATGTTTAGTGTATTGTCTACTAAGACCCTAGATCCTTTCTGCACATATTACTGCCAAAACAAGTCTCCCCCATCCTATAATTATACATTTGATTTTTCCTACCTAAATGCAGAACTTTACATTTATCCCCATTGTAATTCATTTTATTTGTTTTAGCTCAGTTTTCCAGCCTGTCAAGATCTTGTATCCTGACTCTGTCTTCTACCGTATTTGCTACCCCTCCCAATTTTGTATCATCTGCAGATTTAATAAGCATTCCCTCTATTCCTTCATCCAGATAATTGATAAGGATGTTGAACAAAACAGGTCCCAGGACAGATCCTTGAGGCACTCCACTTGTGACTCCTCTCCAAGAGGATGACGAACCATCAACAAGCACTATTTGGTTGTGATCTGTCACAGTTATAGATCCACCTAACAGTAATAGGATCCAAAGCATATTTTACCAACTTGTCAACAAGAATATTATGTGGAACCCTATCAAATCCTTACTGAAATCAAGTAATGGCTCAGAGCCATTTAAACCAAACAGTTGATTTGCAGTCCCCCCCCCAGCTGTTTGGAAACCCCTGTTTTCTACTCTTTGTGAAAAGCCATGGGGAACAGAAAGCAGGGTGTGGCAGAATGGGCCCTATTCCACTCTGCTGTCCAAGATTTTCCCCAACATCTGGAGAACATTTTCTTTCTCTCTTTTTGGTAATCTGCTGCCACCACCTGACCTTTGTAAGGAATTTGTAAGAAATGTATAAGGAATTACCACTGGAAGGATCAGGACTCTCAGCTTTCCTTCCCAGCTTCCTTTCCCAGAGCCCAGGTCTTGCCCCTGTGTCTCCTGCTGCCCAGCACCTGGTAACCATGGGGACAGTTTACTGCTTTGTGCACCCCTGCTTGACTGCCTTCCCCCGGCACTCCTTTTAAAATAGTTTGTCCAAGATGATGGAGGTCTATTGTGGTACAGAGAACCACTACCAGCATCCAAAGTTATAAATTATTTATTAAAAGTAACATGTTCACAAGCATACTTTTATCATAGCAGCAGACTGAGCATGGGATACAAAAGAAATTCGCTGTCACTCTTATTATACATGCCCTATCAGATGTTAAAATATAGGACAGGCTCCTAATGCAGAAGAGCTGGATTTATACCCCGCCCTTCACTCGGAGTCTCAGAGTGGCTTAAAATCAACTTCCTTTCCTCTCCCCACAACAGACACCCTGTGAGGTAGATGGGGATGAGAGAGCTCTGAGAAAGCTGTGACTTTAGTTGTTGTAGACATTTGCTTGAAGTGCGTGGTTTAATGATTTAGTTAATCATTGAGAAAGTGCAGATCACATATCCATTTTACATGGTCTACTAATGTTTTGATTATGCCTCTTTTTGTGCCAAGGAGCCATGGAGAGGTAGAATTGATGGAGTTTTTACACCACCTCAACAACATCCACCCAAACATACAATTCACAATGGAAAATAAATCGAGGATAAACTTCCATTTCTAGATATCATGGTCATCCGCAAATCTAACCTTCAATTAGGTCACAAGGTCTACAGATGCTACGACTGGCAAAAGACAGAAGAGACCCCCTCACTTCTACAAGAGTATACTGCATACCCTGCAGTTGTGGACAGGTTTACATCGGGACCACACAACACAGCATCCGGACAAGAATAAAAGAACATGAAAGACATTGCAGACTTGGCCAACCTGAAAAATCAGCAGTGGTTGAATATAGCCTAACTCAAACAGGACACAGTATCAAAAGCCTTACTGAAATTCCAAGACACTAAAAGGCTGGACAACACATCCGATTCCCATGTCAGTTTACACAGGGAAGCCATTGAAATTCATAAACATAAACACAATTTCAACAGGAAGGAAGAGAGTTTAAAAATAAATAGGGCATGGTTTCCAGTCCTGAAAAACACAAAATGCTCTAAAGCTTACAACAGCACTACAGATAAGATTTGAATTTCAACAGCCAGTCCATATGCAAAGAAATCTCCTCAGGACAGCTCCTCCATTAGCATGTCACAGCCTGGGAAACTCCTACAAGATAATGACTCAGCTCTACCCCACCTTCCTGAGTAGATATAAATTACCTGCCTATCATTTTTCTTCTCACATTGACACAGAGAGTACTCCATCTTTCTGTGTTATACCTCTGAGGATGTCAGTCACAGCTGTTGGTGAAATGTAAGGTACTGCAATGCCAGGACCATGGCCATACAGCCTGGAAAATCTACAACAACGAATGACCTCCAGTCGTGAAAGCCTTCGCCAACATACAGAGCTGTGACTAACCAAAGGTCACCCAGCTGGCTTCATGTGGAGGAGTGGGGAATCAAATCTAGCTCTCCAGATTAGAGTCTGCCATTAAGAACATAAGAACATAAGAGAAGCCAATGTTGGATCAGCCAATAGCCCATCCAGTCCAACATTCTGTCACACAGTAGCCAAAAATACCAGGTGCCATCAGGAGGTCCATCAGTGGGGCCAGGACACTAGAAGCCCTCCCACTGTTGCCCTCCCAAGCACCAAGAATACAGTGCATCACTTGCCCCAGACTGAGAGTTCCTATCTATACCTTGTAGCTAATAGCCACTGATGGACCTCTGCTCCATATGCTTATCCAATTCCTTCTTGAAGCCATGCTTGTAACCACCGCCACCTCCTTAACCACTAAACCAAACTGGCTCTTAGTAAGCTTGGTGAATTACAGATCTCTACAGAGCCACCATTACTTTGAAGCCTTCAGTAGCTCTCTGGGCTCACATGGTTGATGGCCAGCTCTTCCAGACCTCAACTAAGAGTTTTGTCTGCTCTGATGGAGCCAGGACCAAAGAGAACTTCCTCCTTGCTCCCCTGAGTTTTATGACCTCTCTTTTCCCCACCCACTGACCAGGTCAGGTCAGGCCAGGTCAGCAAAACTTTTCCTGAAGACTCTCTAGTATTTAATTCCTCCATATCTCTGTTCCCTGTTTGGGGAAGGGAGAGAGCTTGACCCACGCATTATCTCTCCTGCTAGATCTATTAGTATCTGTATGAAGGTGGGCTGAGGTATGTCTGCAAAGCAATTGAACTGACCTCCCCCTTCCTACCTGCTTTTTGCCCAGAGAGGTGGAAAAATACTTTTAAAACACAAAGTGAAGGTTTTGCTCATTTCAGCCTCCAAGGAAAAATGCATTTCTTCACACATGGGTTTAAACTTTAAATGTCTCTCGAACCAATACGAACCAGGTTGGTTTGTGAATCAAGCTCCTGGTTTGTATGGGTTTGTCCGAACCACAAAAAAACACTACTTTCCACCACCTCCACAGTGAGATAAGAATCCGATGTCCCTATTCAGTCCAGGGGCGGGGTCCATTGTTGTTGCGTTGGCAAACAAAATGTGGGGAGAGGAAGATTGTTCTTGGCCAGACATGCCTGGAGTACGCCAAGCTCCAGTGGCACTGCCAGATCCTCAGGGATTCTTCGTTGACTCATCTGGTAGCTGTGCAGGTCTGGAATGTGATGAGGGTCATAAGTCATGCCTGTTGCCTTCTCCCAAAACTCTGGTCCCAGCAATGTTGCCAGTGCCTTGGTTGCTTAGCCAGCAACCTGGCCCAAAGTGCAAATCAAGAAGGTTTCTTGCGCTATTGGTGTAACATTGGGGGGAATGGGTTGCCTACATCTTCTTTAACCACTACACCACACTCTCTCTGTATACCAGTTTGTTGTAGTGGTTAAGTGTGCGGACTCTAATCTGGGAGAACCAGGTTTGATTCCCCACTCCTCCACTTGCACCTGCTGATGTGACCTTGGGTCAGTCACAAGCTCTGGCACAGCTGTCCATGAAAAAGAGCAGTTTGTGTCAGAGTTCTCTCAGCCCCACCTACCTCCCAAGGTGTCTGTTGTGGGGAGGGGAAGGGGAAGGAGTTTGTAAGCCACTCTGAGACTTCAAGTGAAGGGCGGGGTATAAATCCAATCTCTTCTTCTTCTACTACTGTAGGAGCTAAAGTACCGGGTACCATTTCAAATTAGGATTCTCTGTGACTCTTCGCATTCAGTCTTTGCGAGAGGTACAGTCCTACCATTCCCCCCCCCCATCGCCTCCTCCTGCATGCCTGAACCAAGTTGAGGACAGCAGCAGGAAAAAGAAGTCAGCAGCAGCTCCTCCTTTATCCACCTCTCTCTCTTAGAACAGACAGAGAACAATTTGTTTTCCAAAGATCCAAACTGAACAGCATCTATCTACTTCTTCAGTGCTGACAGCGAGTGAAAGCTGCAGGTCAAAGGTGAATGAATGGATTAAAAACAGAGAGGTGCAGGGTAATGTTGCATGCACTGGTATTCTATGCTTCATCGCTTCCCCCAGTTACTCATTCTTTACACCTGTCTTCAGGGACAAAATCCATGAGATTTTATGTTATGCCTCAGGGTCATCTTCATCACTTACATCAATGCAACATTTGCGCTGGTTTATGTTGGTCGGCTAAATGATGTGCAGAAGAGGCGAATGGCTGATTTGAATAATATCTTTGTTTTAAAAGCAGGGGAGGGGAAATGAAAGACAGTGCTTGCTCTTTTTTAGGACCCACATCCAACTTTTCTTTTCTGGCTGAGTTGGAAGCAAATCACAAGTTTATCTTTCTAGCCTGGATGTTTCATGCCCTAAAACTCATCCCTGATTTCCTTAATGCTTCACAACTGCATTATCATTTGTGGGCAAGCCAAAGATTTGCACATGTTTGCTGTAGCACAGTGATAGTGCAATGTCCAGAGACATGTTAAAATGGGTAAAATGTGAAATTTGCTGCCAGAGGAGATAGTGATGGCCTCAAGAATAAACAGCTTTAAAAGGGGATGAGATCAGAGGTCATTTCGGGGGGGAACGCAGGGGAACACAGTTCCTCCGGGTGAGGTACGGGGGGCGGGGCACATGATGAAGCCCCGCCCCCTGCTTCCGGCCGCCCCGCATCCGGCCCTCATTCAGCCAGGAGGAGGCAGGAGAAGAGGGAGGGTAAGTTGCTTCCTCCCTGCCTCTCCCCACCCCTGCCTGCCTGGGGCCAGGGAGGGCCTTCGCGGGGCTTCCTTGCACCCCCGCCGGCCTTGCAGGTCCACCGCCGGGGTGGCGGCCGGGACCGTTGTGGGCGGGGTGTGTGGCCTTATGACACATTTCCGGTGATGTCAGGGGGTGTGGCCTTATGACACACTTCCGTTGATGTCAGGGTGTGTGGCATATGCTAATGAGTTATGCTAATGAGTTCCCCTAGCTCTTTTTCTACGAAATGGCCCCTAGATGAGATAGATTCATGGAGGATAAGTCTATCAGCGGCTACTACTCATGGTGATTGAGGGGAACTTTCATATCCAGAGGTGTCGAACTCATTTGTTATGAGGGCCAGATCTGACATAAATGTGGCGCCGCCCCACTCCAAAGCATGCACTCTAAAGTCCGCAAACCTTGCCGAGACTGCCGCCTCCGCGCACGACCATGTCGCCCCACCGCCGCGCTCGGTTTGCAGCCGCCTCTACCGCCACAGCGCTCGTGCCGCTTCTGCAAAATTGGGCCTTTGGGTGCCAGTGGATGAGCGCCCACACTCCCTCACTGCCAAGCTGGACCAAAGCCACCACCCGCACCCGGCTCAGCCACAACACCCTGTGTGCTCCTCTCCCGACGAGCACGTTGGAGCGACTCTCCTTTGGTGGGAGCAGAGCCTGGCCATTTATCTAAGCCGGCTCTGCCCCCCCCCCGCCCACATCACGATGCTAGGCATCGTGGCTCTGTTGCTTTCCGCCTTCCTCAGGGCGGGAAAACATCCCCTGGCGACCAGCGGCGTTGCCGGGTCGCCAGGAGCTCCATTCTGATGCCGAATGGCAATAGGCTTGATTGGATTAGGTGTGATATGCAGAGGGGTAGTAAGCATGGAGATATCATCATTGGTAATGAAACAGGAAATCTATGTCTCCATTTAGTCCAGGAGGATCAGTACAAGAGGATGCAAAGAATAAATGGGCATAAGTCTGAAGAAGTGAGTAGTGACTCATGAAAGCTCATACCCTGCCACAAATGTTGTTAGTCTTCAAGGTGCTACTGGACTTACTCTTTCTACAGCTATAAGAAACCACAACATTCAAAAACCAGTGTGTGTGTGTGGGGGGGGGGCATTTTAACCTTCCAGGACATTCAGTTGCTGACTTAAGAGTAGCAGTTCTCTTGGAATTTCAGAGGAAGATTAGAAAAAGAGACTGCTGAACTACAACTGAGAATGAAGCTCAGTGCATCCCCCTGGGCTGAATTGAGACCTAGGTTTCTTCTCTCATTACTAATGGCTCCTATTGTTATTTGGGATCTGAAATCACCTCACTCTCCAAGATATAAGGACAAATGGACTCACATTCTAGCTGTATCTGAAGAAGTGAGCAATGACTCATGAAAGCTCACGCCCTGAACAAATTTTGTTGGTCGGTACTACTGGGCTCTTGCTCTCTTCCACTAATAAAGACTGCAAGCTGCACTGTTAGGTGTCTCTCCAAGTGAAATAATGTGCTGCTTTCAGACTGGACAAAATCCACTCACTGCTAGTGATAGTAATAAAAAGTTTAAAAGGCTCGTGTGTGTGTGTTAATGTGAAGAAAGGCAACTAGTGAGGTGGGAGGGGAGAGAGGGAGACCATGTGTTGAACTGGATTATATGAAACCATAAATGCATTTTTAAATACTTTGCCATCTACTTCCATGGAATCCAATCCAAGTGTTGTAATTCCCAATCTGGGTCTTTTTTTAAAGTAAATAAAATCCCAAATCGGCACAGAAAAAGCTAATCTTCAGAAAAAACCTTTTCAGAATAAGCCCAAATAATTTCCCTTTAATTCCCCTTATCCCAGATGCATCTCTTTCCTGTCCCCCTTCCTTTTTTAAATTTTTTTAAATTAGGATATAATAAACACTGTTTTTTATTTTTGTGTACATGACAAATGCGCATGCTCCGTTGGGTGCGCATGCGCATCCACAGAGACTGGGACAAAAAAACAAACACCTTATTTGCAAGGGGACATGGGCGGGCGCCGGATGCCACCGGAAATGCGATCAGACGCCCGCCCTTGCCCCACAGTTTCCGGAAACTAGTACCTCCGAGGTACTAGTTTTTTGCCACGCAGTTTCGGCTGGAAGCCTCGGTTGAGCCACGGGAGTGCTACGCTTCCCAGATGTGCTGGTGAGATCGCGCCTGGAAACTCCGCCTGTTTTCCGTCTCACTTGTGTGGCTTCTGTTCCGTGTGACCGCAGCCCAAGT
>NW_015169839.1:275012-275344 GCF_001447785.1 Gekko japonicus | reverse complement strand
GTGATGCTGGGTTCTTATGAAACATTAAAGAAGAAGAGAAGAGATTGGACTTATACCCCATGGCCCTTCACTACCCAAAGGAGTCTCAGAGCGGCTTACAAACTCCTTTCCCTTCCCCTCCCCACAACAGACACCCTGTGAGGTAGGTGGGGCTGAGAGAGCTCTGACAGAAACTGCTCTTTTTCAAGAACAGCTCTTATCAGAGCTACAGCTTGCCCAAGGCCATCCAGCCAGGTGCTAGTGGAGGAGTGGGGAATCAAACCCGGTTCTCCCAGAGTAGAGTCTGTGCACTCAACCACTACACCAAACTGGCAACCTGGCAAACTGGCTAA
>NW_015169839.1:272360-274972 GCF_001447785.1 Gekko japonicus | reverse complement strand
GAAAATTGGGGGGGCCCCGGGGGGGGGGGGCGGCAGAAGGGAGCCTCGCCTAGTGTGCAAAAATACCTGGGGCCGGCCCTGCTGATGACCCCCTGTTCCCTAATGGGGAAAATGCCGTAAGGTGCTCACAGGTTCCGGTTTCTTGCCACAGCTAAGATCAAGCCTCTGCTTTGGTCTTTGCTCCCCACCAAAATCCAAGGTTGCCCTAATCCCTTGCCCCAAGTTCAGAAAATGAACCCCTTGCCCTTGTTTAATTGGTGCACCCTGTTAGCCCTATCGTGTCCTGGGACTCCACCACCCTCCATTACCTTCTTCAACTGGCGGGTGGTTTTACGCCTAGCGGAGCTCTCCCCCTTGCGCCATACTTGGCGGGGCAGAACCACCGAACCCACTACCCACACAACTTACTTTTCCATTGCAAGGTCAGCATCCACTTGAAACACCAGGGCCCTGCCCTTCATGGTCACTCAGCACCATCACCTAGGGCCCAGGCAGCCTCACCAACTGCCTCCACTGAGAACACTAAGGGCTCTCCCGCCAAGGACGCCAGCCGCTGCGCGCCACCCCACTCCAAAGCATGCACTCTAAAGCCCGCAAACCTTGCCGAGACCGCCGCCTCCGCGCACGACCGTGTTGCCCCACCACCGCACTCAGTTCGCAGCCGCCTCTACTGCCGCAGCGCTCGTGCCGCTTCTGCAAAATTGGGCCTCTGGGTGCCAGCGGACGAGCGCCCGCACTCCCTCACTGCCAAGCTGGACCAAAGCTGCCACCCGCACCCGGCTCAGCCACAACACTCCATGTGCTCCTCTCCCAACGAGCACGTTGGAGCGACTCTCCTTTGGCGGGAGCAGAGCCTGTCCATTTATCTAAGCTGGCTTTGCCCCTCGCCCACGTCACGACGCTAGGTGCCGTGGCTCTGTTGCTGTCCGCCTTCCTCAGGGTGGCAAAACACCCCCTGGCAACCAGTGGCGTTGCCGGGTCGCCAGGAGCTCCATTCTGATGCTGAATGGCAATAGGCTTGATTGGATTAGGTGTGATATGCAGAGGGGTAGTAGGCATGGAGATATCATCATTGGTAATGAGACAGGAAATCTATGTCTCCATTTAGTCCAGGAGGATCAGTACAAGAGGATGCAAAGAATAAATGGACATAAGTCTGAAGAAGTGAATAGTGACTCATGAAAGCTCATACCCTGCCACAAATGTTGTTAGTCTTCAAGGTGCTACTGGACTTACTCTTTCTACAGCTATAAGAAACCACAACATTCAAAAACCAGTGTGTGTGTGTGTGGGGGGGGCATTTTAACCTTCCAGGACATTCAGTTGCTGACCTAAGAGTAGCAGTTCTCTTGGAATTTCAGAGGAAGATTAGAAAAAGAGACTGCTGAACTACAACTGATAATGAAGCTCAATGCATCCTCCTGGGCTTAATCGAGACCTAGGTTTCTTCTCTCATTACTAATGGCTCCTATTGTTATTTGGGATCTGAAATCACCTCACTCTCCAAGATATAAGGACAAATGGACTCACATTCTAGCTGTATCTGAAGAAGTGAGCAATGACTCATGAAAGCTCATGCCCTGAACAAATTTTGTTGGTCAGTACTACTGGGCTCTTGCTCCCTTCCACTAATAAAGACTGCAAGCTGCACTGTTAGGTGTCTCTCCAAGTGAAATAATGTGCTGCTTTCAGACTGGACAAAATCCACTCACTGCTAGTGATAGTAATAAAAAGTTTAAAAGGCAGTGGGGGGGTGTTAATGTGAAGAAAGAAAACTAATGAGGTGGGAGGGGAGAGAGGGAGACCATGTGTTGAACTGGATTATATGAAACCATAAATGCATTTTTAAATACTTTGCCATCTACTTCCATGGAATCCAATCCAAGTGTTGTAATTCCCAATCTGGGTCTTTTTTTAAAGTAAATAAAATCCCAAATCGGCACAGAAAAAGCTAATCTTCAGAAAAAACCTTTTCAGAATAAGCCCAAATAATTTCCCTTTAATTCCCCTTATCCCAGATGCATCTCTTTCCTGTCCCCCTTCCTTTTTTAAATTTTTTTAAATTAGGATATAATAAACATAGGCTGCGGTCACACATAACAGAAGCCACACAAGTGAGACGGAAGACAGCCGGAGTTTCCGGGCGCGATCTCACCAGCACATCTGGGAAGCGTAGCACTCCCGTGGCTCAACCGAGGCTTCCAGCCGAAACTGCGTGGCAAAAAACTAGTACCTTGGAGGTACTAGTTTCCGGAAACTGCGGGGCAAGGGCGGGCGTCTGATCGCGTTTCCGGTGGCATCCGGCCCCCGCCCATGTCCCCTTGCAAATAAGGTGTGTTTTTTTTGTCCAAGTCTCTGTGGATGCGCATGCGCACCCACCGAAGCATGCGCATTTGTCATGTACACAAAAATAAAAAACAGTTTGCCGCGGCGCGCGCTTCTTCGTTGCGCGCCGGCTTGTCCTGTGATCGGCACCTCTCCCTTGCCATGGAACCTCCACGGTACCTCCACAGATCGGCACCTCTCCCTTGCCATGGAACCTCCATGGAACCTCCACGGTACCTCCACAGGAGGTCTGATCACGTAACTGCGCAGTAGTTTGCCCCAGAGCA
>NW_015169839.1:272088-272237 GCF_001447785.1 Gekko japonicus | reverse complement strand
ATTCTTTTTGATTACATATATCAATAGGTAACTTATCTCTCTCTATTTAAGTAATACATCTTAGTCTATTTTTAATATCTGTTAACTTCAATAATTGTCAAAGCTAAATAAACCGTCCCTTACATCCCAGTTTTTTTCCCAAATAGTCT
>NW_015169839.1:268827-271521 GCF_001447785.1 Gekko japonicus | reverse complement strand
GGTATACAAATTGAAGGATAAATAAATAAAAATAAATAAATAAGAAAAGATACCACACTAACTAAAAACCCAAGAGTAGGGAATCATATCCGTGTTAAAGTAAATGTTAGTAAATACATGTTAGTATAGCATTATAATTGTGAGTTGTTGTTATTTTTAACTACTGCTTCAATATTAGTAGGTTTAGTATTTTCAGAACATTTCTTGAGCATCTTCTTATCTTCATGGGGCCATTTTCAGTGTCCTTCTGCCCTTACTTCTGTTTTCTCTCTCTAAAATCATACACAGTTTTACTTACTCCTGCTTCACCAACAGAGTCCTCATCCATTCCAGAGGTAACAGAGTCACTCGATTTTGTTTCTTCATCCTTTAGTTCTTCTTCTGATCCCAGCTGCCATCTCAGAAATTCCTTCGCTTTAAAGATGGAGTCGATCTTCTCTCTTCTGCCATTAATTTTAAAGATGACACCTTCAGGAATCCCCCACCGATATTTTATTCCATTTGTTTGAAGAAATGAGATTAATTCCTTGTAGCTCTTCCTCTTTTGATGAATTTCAAATGGAATGTCTTTTAAACTCTTAATAATTGTATTCCCAAATTTCAATGGGTTTGCCGAAGTTGCCTTCAATATGACATCTCTGGTCTGTCTTCTTGCAAACTTGACCACTATCTCCCCAGGTAGGCTGTTTTTGTTTGTTTGTTTGTTTTTTAAATATAATTAGATTATGCCCGATAGGCAGACTCTATATCTTTTACTATTTCTTCCACTGATAAGCCTGTTGCTGGGGCGATAATCTCTCCCAGAGTCTTCTTTAGATCTTCTTTCCCCTTTTCAGGCACTCCCTGGAATCTGAGAATCAAATTGGCTTTCTCCATTTGCAGCTGTAAAAGACGATTTTCCTGCATTTTTTGTTTTACTTCCACATCATTCACTCTTTTCTTCATCTTTTTGCTCTTAGTGTCCATCTCCACCAGTTTCTCCGTTGAATTCTCCACTTTCTTTTCTGTCTCTGCCAGCTGGCGTCGCTGCGAGGCAAAGTTTTGATTTAATGTGGCCAGTTGCTGATTAATACCACCGAGCTGCTCCAGTACTGGTTTTAGCATATCCGCCAACGTCTTCATGACATCTGCTCCCTCTTCCAGTCTTGGACTCTGGTTGCCTTTCAGTTTTATCTTCACTCATGAAGCCGCCATGTTCTCTCTTTGTTTACAATTTAAAACCTCTGTGCCAGAGCTCGAAGGACTCGTCTTTCCGCTAAAGTCGCTCAAGTAAGTCTCTCAAAATGTAATGCTGTTTCTCTCCCCTCTTCCCCCCTTCACTTCATTGATCTATTCCCATGCTCAGGAGGTGTCCCTCCTTGCACTCCGCTTTCCTACAGGGGGTGGGGCTTCATTTTAAAAAAATAGTCCATTTAATTCACACTCACGTTCATTGTTGGTCATATCTGACTTCACTCTCTTTCTTTGCTATTCCGCTTAATTCCCTGCACATGTCCCGGTTAGATTGGCTTGTACCTCGGCTGGACCATCAGGGTGGAGGGAAGCCTCTATTTTTCGGCATCAAGCCATCGATGAGGCTAACCCGCAAGAGCCCTCTGGCCAGGAGCCCATCGCAAGGACTCCACGAGTGCGCCACTTGAGGTGGCAACCCTCCTAGCCAAAGGTGAGCTAGTCGCCTCCTTGAGCTTCGAGGAGAGTGACCACCATCGCCAATCCACCCACCGGAAGCCACGGGACCTAGGAGATTTCCATGATGACCTGATTGCCCTGATACTACAGGAGGAAAAAAAAATCTGTTGATTCTGTTCATTACCTAACAATTAACCCGTTAATTCTTATCCTTCCCTCTCCGATGGACTGGAAGCTAGTTTGAGATCCTTGGTCTACAGCCCTAAGGCTTATCTGAAAAGACTGTTTTAGTGAGTATTTCATAAGTAACCTGTGAGTATTAGAAGAATGCAAATTCAATGTTCCAAGTTACACAAGTTACCTGTGGAATAAGGTGTCATATTCCCATTAAGAAACCCCAAAAACCAAAGAACAGCTTTAAAAAAATCAATAAAATCACCACAAAATACAAATGAAATCAGATGTCCAAAATCAACATCAGACAGAAAGAGGAAAAAAAAAAAAAGCATTTAAATCTTTTATTAATGCAACTCTCCTTAATGAAGGAGTAAAATAAAGTGTTTTCAACTACCACCAGTATGAGGTGGGGGATAAGTGAACATTTGAAAATGAAGCATTCTAGAAAGTTTATACAGGTCCCTACCACATGGGGGGGGGGAGGTACGGGCAAAGTGTGGCTTTTGGAAGCCGCACCAAAATAGAGACACCGCGGCGGGATCACATTGATCCCCTGAGCCACGGCGCATTCCCTCCCCAGCACAATCAGATGCCGGGGGGAAGCTACAGTGGGGAAAGGGAGGCTGCAGAACTGCGCATGTGTGAGCATGCGCAGTTCAACCAGGACCCTGGGATGCGCCGGCAGCAGGATGCGCCGGCGATCCCACAGCCGGTAGGTGGTTTAGTTTTGCTGTGGCTTTTTGGGTGGAAGGGCCGGATGGGGACGGGTGCACAACACTTCCCAGATGTTGCAGTGGAATCGCGCCCATTTGCTGCACCCCCGATCCGTCCCTCTCCCGTCCCAAAACCTTTCGTGTGACCGAGGCCACAGTAAGAAGGCCTTGCTCC
>NW_015169839.1:221237-268776 GCF_001447785.1 Gekko japonicus | reverse complement strand
CTGAATGCCAGATTTCAGGTGATATTGCAAACAGCACCTCACTGGCAAATCTTAGAGAGGATTTTACAGGAATAAATCACCCCCTCATTGCATTGGACTCTGCATATTAACTTGTATTAGGAAACTCAGTTCTGGGAACACAGATGTAATATGCTTCTTCCCAATTTGACCTGATACCATTTTGGACTAATTGAAGTTTCCAGGCAATTCCACAAAAAGCTTATTACAGTACTCATGAAGCTGCCAGGCCATTGGTCTATCAAGTGCAGAACTGTCTACAATGACAGACAGAAATGTCTATGATGACAGGCAGCTCTCCAGGGTCCCAGGTATAGGTCTTTCACATCGCCTACTACAGGATCCTTTTGTAAAACTAGAGATGCTGGGAACCAAGTCTAAGACCTTCTGCGTTCAAGGCAGATGTTCTGTCACTGTGCCCTATACCCTCCCTTTTAAAGTCATATGAGGTCACACTGTATTTCAATAATATCAGAAGGAACAAGGGTTTGGACTTAGCAAGATATGATGACAGAGATTTCAATGTAATTCTTGTGTAAATCTTGTTAGTTGGTCATTATTAGCACCCTTGTGTGATGGTAATGCACTTTGGCATTATTACTTGGGTGCTTGTAAATGTATTTAACCTAAAGCAGAGATAATTGAAAAGTGCATTATCCCATTCCTTATGGCTCCCTTGGGACCCCAGTTAAGTTTCAGAGATGTAGGATGAAGCAATGGACTGGAAGCCGAAAATGCAGACACTGCAATGTTTCAGTGTCCTGCATGCACCATTTGACTGCTTGTTAAGCCTATAGCAGGAGTAGACATTTTTCAATGTGCCTCTGGATAGCATGCAATTTTGCTGTTCATCCCTCCTTAGAATAAATAATGATCACCATTTGATGAATATTCATTGCCAAAGGTCTAATGGCCAGTAAACCTTTCTTAGGATAAATGCAAAGACTGCTTACAGAATCTGTTTCTGTAGCAGCATTACATTAATTTCCATTGATGATGCCATGCTCTAGGTCACAGTCTATACTTTAATCCATCTGGACCCTTGCAAAGAAGACTGTTTAGGGCTGCAGGGCAGCAGCTCTGTGATACTTTCAATCTCCAGGTAGTAGATGATGTGAAAGACCTCAACCTGAGACCCAAGAAAGATGCTGCAAGCTACAGCAGATAATACTGAGCTCAAAAGATAAAATGGTCTGATTCAGTATAAGGCAGTTTTATGGGTTCACCCTGGAATTGTTAGTGTTATGGCTGAAAGTGACACAGCAATGCCAGGAGGGGCATTAAAAACATCCAGGTGGTAGAGGAAGTCATGGTACTTGCAAGGACATGAACAAAAAGGAAGCCCAACCACAGAAGGTGGGCACAGAAGTTCTCAAGAAGAGATTTGTCTGAAGGCACCTTGGCCTGAACAGCAGAGAAGCTCAATAACATTGGTATAAATCCCAGAGCACCACAATGTCTGCAAAGAGGACTGGACCCCAGACCTGGGGTAGTAGCACACACACTAAATAATCCACTTTCAATCCACTTTCAATGCACTTTCCAACTGGATTTTTACTGTGCGAACTGGCAAAATCTAATTCAAAAGCACATTGATAGTGGATAGAAAGTGGATTATTTAGTGTGTGTGATTGCAGCCCAGGAGGAACAAGGAAATATGGACTATGAAAACTGTAGACAAGTCCCAATGAGCTGATCATAAGGCTTGCAAGGGAGTAAAGATCTGGGCATCTGACTGGCTGTGTTTGCTGAGGGACAGCAGGAGCATCATGTTACAACTGCCACACACATATTTAGGATATGTGCATGGAACTGGAAAGTACTGCCAAGTTGCAGCCAATTTATGGAGACCATGGAGGGTTCTTAAGACAAGAGATGAGACAAGGTGGTTTGCCATTGCCTGCTTCTGCATAGTAACCCTGGATTTACTTGGTGGTCTCCCATCCAAGTACTAACCAGGGTTGGCCCTGCTTAGCTTCCAGGATCTGGCAAATCTGGCTATCCTGGGCCATCCATGTAAGTTGGTGTGAACAACTAGCATCTTTTGCTTTTATTTCTACACAATAGTCTTCTTCAAACCTAATTTATTTAAGTAGGTAAGTAAGCAGGCAACACTAATTTGAAGAATGAAATATTTTCCAAATATCTGCTGGAGCCCAGGCAAATTAATCTGGATTCCCTGAATTATTTCCAGACTTCAGTGTGAAGTTGTATCAGCGACATTCTCAATGATTGTTCTAAATGGTAAGGTAAAGGTAAAGGTTCCCTTGCTCGAAAGCCAGTCGAATCCGACTCTAGGGTTGCGGTGCTCATCTCCATTTCAAAGCCAAAGAGCCAGCGCTGTCCGAAGATGTTTTCGTGGTCATGTGGCCGACATGACTAAACACCAAGGTGCACGGAACGCTGTTACCTTCCCACCGAAGTGGTACCTATTTATCTACTTGCAATTTCTTGCTTTTGTACTGCTAGGTTGGCAGGAGTTCTAAATGGTAGTTGTGCAGATTAACAAAGACATTTGATGCAATGTGTTTTGAACTCTCAGAAATATTAATGCCAAGTATTACGGTGCCATTCAGCTGTGAAGGTGCGATTTTCCCTGCATAATTGCTTTTAACCATCATGATAGATCAAATTGTCTTCTTTTTGGGGGGGATTAACTCCATTATACATCAATCTAGGCCTTGTGTATGCCTCTTAGTGTTAACAGAAGCAGTCACAAAGGACTCCTGTGAAACTTCTGACTTCTGTCAGTATTTCATATTTGATCCCCCCCCCCAACAATGCTCTGAGACCCATCTATTCTCCAAAAGTCAGAATTGCAGGAGTCAACCTACTTCATTTAGCACAGATTTAATCTGAGAAATTCTGTCAGTTCTGGAGACATCTCACCCCAAGAGGGATGGTTGTCTCCTAGAGAGGGAACCTAAGATGTAATTTTCAGCTCAGTCTATTGTAAGGTTCATGGGCCACATAAGTGACTGTTTCCATTTATTCTTTTGACAGGACCAGAGGGGGATTTTTTCCCTCTATTTTATGTATTCACATAGGTGAATGTTGCTGAAAAGTCTTTTTCAAGAAACATTTTGGGTTGGGGCTAAGCCCTCAGAGAACCAAGAAAGCGTGCAATGAGGGGGGAAAACAACACTTGAAAAATATACCACTTAACCATCAAGTGGCTGCAGTTATGGCATGAAACCAAGCTGATATGTCATCTCCAAGATGCTTTTATTTTCTCCCGCTGTCAGGTGAGAAGAGGGCAGCTGGAGGCAGCTGGGTTAATTTAGATGTGAAAACCAAAAAGAACAAGAGGGGAGCCAGGCAGAGAAGACCACAGCTGAGAAGAAAAGCGACCAACACCGTGGGAAAGAAGCAGACAACGCTCAGGAGTGTGGGGATGTCTTTGAAAACTTTGCATTCAGGCTCTGCAAAGCAATGAAAGGATTTGCCAGGGAGATTACGGGTCTGTCTACAACACAGGCTGCCACAGTGCAGACCTGAGTGTTGATGGCTGACAGGGTCTAGCTCCCTTTCTGTCTGACTGGCTTCTTTTGAAGCCATAAAAGACTGAAAGTGTAACAATGGCAGGCTTTAGAATGGCCAGTCTGTCAATATGTAACTGGTTGCTACTAAAAACAAAACAAAACCACCAAACAACGGTATTCTATCAGGCAAGCAGGGGACTTAAGATCATGGCCTGAAACATCTTCTTCCCCCTTTTCTTTGCTTTTAATTTTTTTTTATGTCCAGCTGGATGAATCATATGAAAGCTTGCACCCTGGTTTTTATTTTGGATGTAAGTTTATGGATGGGCGTGCACTGCATTTTTGTGGTTCAGTTCATGGTTCATGGCTGAACCATGAATCGAACAATGAACCTGCGTGAACAGATATGCCAGTTCGTGAGCCGAACCATTCATGTAGCCATGAGCCATTTCCCTGGCCAGCAAAAAAGAGGGGGTGAAGAGCCTCCCAGGGGGTACTTCACCGCCCTCCTGTCTGTTGGCCATAGCCAGCAGAACAGGGGAAGAGAAATGCTCCCAGGAAGGGACTTCACCCTTTCCTTTCTGCTAGCAATGGCTCACCACAGCTAGCAGAAAGGTGGGGGGAAGATTCCCTAGGGGACTTCCTTCCCACCTTTCTGGTGGTTGCAGGCTTGCAGCGAGCCACAGCAGGGGGTGATTTGCCCCTGGTAAGACACTTCACCCCTTCCATTTAAACTCTCTTTTCTGCTCCCCATGGCTTTTCACAGGAAGCCGAAAGCAGGGCCATTTAAACCCGTTTTCTGATCCCTGGGGAAAGCTGCACGAAAAAGTCTATGGTAAGTTTCTGACAATTCCTAGAGCTGCAGCGATTGCTTCTGGGTTTTTCCTGGAAGTGTCATCATAATGCCAGTGGGTGGTGTGTTTTTTTTAATTCCCCTACAATTACTTGGAACAGCAGCAGGCAAGGAATCTCCCTCCCTGAGTAGGGAACTTGGCAGGCCTGGGAATGGTAACTGGCATCAGGTGACACTCTAAGGGCTTAATTATAAAGTTTTGGGTGAGTGCTAGAAAATTGCCCATAAATTATGATATCACTTCTGGGTCATGCCACTGGCAGATTATGAGAGGGATGAGCCAGTGCTTGGCTCTTGTGGCCTTTTCTTATATGCCCAAGGTAATGCCAATTGCCATTTTGGGGTCAAGAAGGAATTTTCCTCCAGGTCGGATTGGCCCAGTGATCCTGGAAGTTTTCTGCCTTCCTCTTCCACTGGGGGAATGGGGGTGGGGAAGGGCTGTGAACCTCCTGCACTGTATAGGGGGCTGGACTAGCTCTATGCTTCTATGATGTTGCTGGTGAGGACCCTCACCGAGTCTCCTATTGGTTGTCAGACTCAGGCTCGCCTTCCAACTAGGATCCTTTGAAGCTGATGAACAAAAAACTGAAGACTGACAAAAGGAAATACTTTACACAATTAGTAAATAAAATGCCACCCCACCAGTGCCATTTCAAGGAGGAAAAACTGCACAGGGGGAGGCAGGATCCCCTTCTCCCCCCATGTGCAGTGATCCTGTCCAGTACTGGGCCCCTGTAGTGCAGTCTAAAGGAGTTTCCAGTTGGGAACACACTTTTTAAAATGGCAAACCTGGGGCAAACATGAGGCTGCCATGTCTAGATGGGCGCATCACCTAACCTACTTCCAAGAATTACTGTTGCAAGAATAAAATGGAGGATGGGGAAGCAATGTAAGCCATTTTGGATATCCATTCAAGAGAAAAATTCGGGACAAGTATAAGTTAAAAAGGAAAGAAAACAAACACAAACACAAATGAGATATTCCAAAATAATTTGAAGCATGCATATATTTTTTTAAAGAAGATAGGTGTCTTGTAGCAGGCACAGGCAGGCAAGCCAGACACATTCAGGTGCTCACACAAAGTCCAGAGTTCACTCCCAGAAGTCCACAAGCCAAAAGTGCACAAGCCAGAGGGTCATTACCAGAAGGGGTGAAGCAGAGGGAATAGCCAGGAGGTCCAAGGGTCATCCACAAGCCAGACAGTCACAAAGTCCCAAGCCAGTCCAAGGTCACATAAAGAAAGGAGTTGTGACCACAGAGTTCAACAGACCATCTCATTACTCCCACAACATCCAGGCTCCCAGCCCTGGGTTTTATAGGCACTCCTTAACAAGCCCTTGTTAGCAGCCAGCTGCATGGGAGTACTGTTGCAACTACTCCAGGCTATCATCAGCAAGCCGCTGGCAACAGGCCAGGAGACATGCACTCTGCCTCCTTCTTGGCAGCTCCCTCCTAAGCTTTTGTCTCCAGCACTCAAAGGGTGGAGGTGATCCTGGTGGAATGATCTTCATCACTTGAGTCTCACCTGCTGCATCAGATCTGGGTAGTGAATATAAGAGATGCCAATGTTGGATCAGGCCAAAGGCCCATCCAGTCCAACACTCTGTATCACAAAGTGGCCAGAAATACCAGTGCCATCAGGAGGTCCACCAGTGGGGCCAGGACATTAGAAGCCCTCCCACTGTTGACCCCCCAAGCACCAAGATGACAGAGCATCACTTGCCCCAGAGTCCCTATCTATACCTTGTGGCTAATAGCCACTGATGGACCTCTGCTCCATATGCTTATCTAATTCCCTTTTGAAGCCATCCATGCTTGTAGCCGCATGTCCGGTGGCTCTGGATCAGCTCTCCGTGGTGAGTCTTGGTCAGCCTGCAGCGCATCAGCCTGTTTGGTGGCTTCTGCAGGCTCAGAGCAAGCCATGCATGGCTCCCCTTCTCCTGTGGGGTCCTCTTCCCCTGAGCAGTCCTCCTCCCCTGAGGACTTCTGGCTGAGCTCAGGCTGACCCATGACAATAGGACCCAACTGCAGTTGCAGTTCTTCAAGATTAGGTTATCTAGGATCTCCTTTTGTTCAGGACACATTTAGAGCATTTGCACAGAAGATATTAATATTTGGATTCTCTTTCCATGTGTCCCTTCCCCCCACCCAAGCTAGCCAGACGTTGTCCTCCCCATTCATTTCCTCCTTATTTGGAGGTCAGAGGTCAATACTCTTAACAGAAATGGCATTTGCACTGGCCTCCCTTACAGCAGTTCAAATGGTAAATACCTCATTAAATCTGGCCATATCCAAGGATGACTACTGCCACAAATCTCTTTGATGTTAAAGGCCACCTCGTTAACATGGCCTTAAGATTCTGCTTGGAACTTTTAAGCAGCCCATCAATTTACGGCTAATAGGGAGTTTGATAAATGGCTTTTAGCCCTAACTTGCCATTATAACTGTCATCGTCATTGACGGACACTGTACAGCAAAGCAAATCTAATGGATTTTTCAGAACCCCGACGTCTTCTTTGGAGCAACTCATATGATCCTGCTGAGTGAATGAAAAAAGTACTCGTAAGTACACTTATGCTGTGGCACCCTGTTGTATGGGCAAGAGGGAGAAGAATAGGATTGCTTGACTTGGTTGAATGCAGGCTATAAAACAGGGCCCCATCTGCAGGAATGTTTCAGGTGGCTAGCTGAAGGTTCGAGTCCAGTAGCATCTTACAGACCAACAAGATTTCCAGGGTATAAGCTTTGAAGAGTCAGAGCTCCCTTTGTCAGGTGGATTTCTGAGGCAGACCAGTGATGTTTGAACATGAAAGTAATCATGTCAAGGAGCTGCACAAGCTGACCCCATGAGTTCCCAGGGCAAGAGCACACCTGTTACCAGACTATTTACCTTCAACTTGTATCCCAAGTTAAATACACTAAAACCAATAAATACAATAAGATATCAATACGAACAATTACATAAAGTGCTAAATATAAACAGGTGGCGGGAAATTTCTATACATGGTCCGCTGGAGAGAGGCCATATCCGGCATTGTTACATAGGGCTGTGGTATGTTCAGTTTGCAATGGTTGTCAGTGGCGGCTCCTAATCGAAGACCAAGGCAGGTAGGCAGTGGCAGGTAGGCAGGCCCCCGACTATATAGGGCTTTAAAGGTCAAAACCAAAACCTTGAAGCGAATCTACTGACAAAAGGGATTTGTTCCACAGGGTCTATGAACTCATCAACAGAAGGAATTCTCAGACTTTAAGAAACCATGTCCTGAAGACTGCAAAGTAAGTTTTCTTGATTACCAAAGCAAATGAAGCCACAATCTAAAAGAATAGCTATTCTTTTGCCTACTAATTAGGGTAAGGAAGAAATATACCTTGCAGACAGTTTCCATGGGGCTATGAACATAGTCAGAAATACATGGCTTTATTTTTACATCCATTTGCCCAACAAATTATTTCGTTTTCAAGTACACAGGGCATAGATATTGTTCTATGGTTAAAGTGAAAGCATACATTTGTTGCTAGTCCCCTGTTCATCTGCACCCCGCTCCCTTCCAGCCTGACTGTATATACTCCACATGCAATACCATGAGCAATTCCTATGAGGCACACAAAGAACATGTATGTATGTATAATTTATTGAAAAAAAATAGACAAATTATCAAGATTGTAGCCAACAGATTATCAAAAGACATACAAAACACACAAAAAAGAAAGCTAGCTTTTGACTACCTGACATTTCCAAAAGGTTTGTCAGGTGGTGCAAAACTTACATCTAAAGCAAACCTCATATTAATGTAGACTATGGTTTTAGCAATCTGCCAAGCATAGACCCCGACCTGTACTCATGAAATCTCAGAGTGGAACCCTTGCCCCTCAACTCAGATGATGGTGACATCCAATCCTAGCACGCCTTTAGGAGAATTCTCCAGAATCTTACATCATTGCTCCTAATCTCCCCCCTCCCAATTCTAGGAATGTGTTGCCATGAAAAGCTAGTTCCAGGTGGTCAGCCATGTTGTTCTGAAGCGGTAGAACAAATTCCTCTGACCTTGGACTTATAAGTTGCCAGGCAGGCCAAAGCCCTTAATTAACAACATCTGCAAGAATGGTTTGTTACTTTATGCATTAACCCTTAGGGGGAAGGGCAAGAATGATGCTTTGCCTCACAAAACACTACACATGTATTTGTAAGGAAGTTACTTTATAGTCAAGTCAAGTTTAGTTTATTGTCTTAGCCGTTGGCCATAACAACACAAAATAAATCAAAGCACAACCAACAGTATACATCAGTAACTTACAGTAAGTCCTAGACCCAGTCTTATCTTTTTCGCCGCCAGTGCAAACAAAGCCATTCTGCTAGTAACATGTGCATCAATATCAGAGAGCAAGAAAACGGTCAAATCCTGCTCTGAAATTCCATTATACAGAGGTACAATAGGATAAATAAACCTTTGCCTAAGTGATTCATGCCATGAACATCTCAGAATGTAATGCACGACATCATCTACTTTATAGTAAGAGAATAATGAACATGGTGCAGTTGTTCAAGGTAGGAGCTGGAGAAGTTTTTATACAAGATCCCCTGATGAGGCATTAGCAAAACACACAGGGATCTAAAAAATCTAATAAAACACTCAACCTTGTACCTTGTTCTTTTTCTCTCAGCCTTACCTTCTTCTTTCATAGTAAGAAGCAGTACCCAACAAAATTTATGACTCTAGTTATCAAACTTTGCTATGGAATTTTAGAGAAATCTTCAAATCATTCTCCTATTACCCAGCACATTGCTAATTCAGTACCGAGTGATCAAATGTAAGCCAAAAGCCATTCAATGTAATTGAAACCCTTGATGTGGGACCAGGTGTACAAAGATGTTCAGACTAATTATTTAATCATAAAACAATAACTAGTGCTGCCAAACCTCTTGCTGAATTTTCAAATGTTTATTAATTGAGGCACCTGCACAATCCTGCAACAATGTCCTTTAAAATACTTACAAGGCTATGCATGGCATGTAAATTAACAATGGATGAGATTATGTCTTCTAAACACTCAGGTGTTTAAAATGATTACGAGAACATTCTTATTTTAACTGTTGTATCGATTTCCCCCTTCTGAGTTGACCACTATTATAATTATTCAAATTCATAGCAATATGCCAGGGTATTGAATTTTAGTTAAACTTCCAGCCCTCTATTTTGTACAGACTCAATGTGTTTTATGTTTACACAAAAGAGATTCAGTTCTATAAAATGGACAAAACTATCATTTTTTAAAAAGGGGGGAGGGATTAGGGTGATTTATTATTTGTTTTAAAAACCAATATCCCCACATTGCAGGAATTCTCTGAAGATGGCTTATAATTAAAGATTTCCAAACAACAGTTTGTTACACAAATAGACAGACAGATAAACACACACACACAAAAAAATGAACGTAAGCAAAAAATTCTTGTATGTGACTGAAAACATCAATTTATAGAAGTTTCAATTAGGCAAGCACAATTTTCTTGCTTCCCCCTCCTGCTGTGAGCCAAATTGTCTGCCAAAATACTCCACCTCAGGACAGAAAATCCTCCAGGGGCAGCATGAAAGGGAATTCTGAGCTCTGCCTCCATCAGTGGAAATTTACATGGTTGGGCCAAATGTACACATCCTAAGGAATGGAGTTCCCAAGGCTCAGTGCCACGACTGAGATCACCCTGACATGATGGCTTGCTCACTGAAGCTCTGAAGGTGGTAGAACATAGAGCTGAATCTCTCTAACTGACCAAAAACGTGTGAGGAGATAAGGGTGTGAAAAAATGAAAGTCCTGGACCCAAAAATATACACAAAAATGGCTTTCATGCCATTACAGCAGTTTCCCAGAATGGTATTAGGAATCTAGGATTCTTAATGAAATGAACCTATCCTCACTTGAAAAATCCATGTTGTGTTTTTTTGAGTTCAGATGCTTACCAAGCTGGCAACAGCATGCATATGCACTTATCATGTTGTTCTTTGATTCCACTTGTTTTCCCGAGCAATGTCAAGCATCCTTGAATATTACACAACAACCACATGGAAGAATGTCAAAAGTAGAGGGGTTTTTTCATTGCAAATGTAAGACTTTTTTACTATTGTTGTCACTAATCCATTGCTACAGTGCAAGAAGAAAATGAATGTAGGAACATTTTATTTTTAATGCCCAACAAGCCATTGCTGTACATCATTTTCCCACTATAGCAGTCTACAGCAAGGTGTATCTGCACAGAAACTTGCCCACTTCAAGTCCAGTAGGACAGACCTCCTTTGTTGCATGTGCTTGAAATTCGGGGAGTCTTGGAAGGAAAAGGTGGACTGTGTTCTGTGTAATTTTGGTGGTATTTTCAATGACTGTTATCTCAGACTGCTAGAATTGTCTGTCAATTGAAATGAAAGGTGTCTGCAATGTGCATGCATGGAAACTTGCTTACCTCAGGGCTGGATAAAATGAATCTCCTTTGTTGCATATGCTTGAAATTTAGGGAGTTTTGAGAGAAAAGGGAAGACTGTGATCAGAGAAAATTTGGTGGTGTTTTCAGTGACTGAAGCCCCAGACCCTCAAATGGTCTGTCCACTAAAAAAAATGTTCCCAAAATCTAGAACCTCAAAACTCCACACAGAGTTACAACCAAAACCAGTAATGAAATTGTAATATTTTTTTCTGTGAGGAAGTGGACCTTGAGGTGTCCTGCACCCATATTTTAAAGGTGAAAAACATTTTAAACTGGGTTCAGAAATGAATTGGAAGCAAGTGACGTTGGCTTATAACTGGTATATCTTTTTTTATTATTATTATTATCATCATCATCATCATCATCATCATCATCATCATCATCATCATCATCATCATCATCACTATTACTATTATTACTATTACTATTACTATCATTATATATCTCAACAGATAGCTAGGGCTTTTCAGTTTTAAGTTTCTGCCATTCGAACCCTTAAATCCCCATTTAAAACTGACTTCTGCTTTGTGGAAATTCATTGTGGAATGATCCTTTACTTTTCTGCCATTTTCTTTTTGTTTGCACCAATTATTATTACACATTTATCAATTATACGTGTGTATCAATAAGTCAGACTTACAGGTAGTCAATATATATTGTATATATTGCATGTTAATGACACACATTTCACATATACATTGCGTATAAGAATCTTGCAACATGCATATACAATATAAATAAATCTACAAAACCAAGATCAAAAAAGCTAAAGAACCCAATCTATTGACAATCCTTTTAAAAAAGCATTAAAAAGTGGAGGATATTAATTTGTCCTATTTCCTATACACAAAGGATTTACAAGTATGATAAATGTACTTTGCCTATACCCTTTGAATATACTTTTATATGTTCAGGAAAGGTAATCCATGTATTTACCAAGAAGAATATTTGATGGACACTGAATCATTTCTGGACTTCATCTTTCCTGGGAAATCCAACAAATCTAGTAACTGTAGAGCTGCAACTGAACATCTGTGAGGACAGATCTACACATTCCCCCCCTCCCCAATAGCTAGCAATCAAAAACAGTCCAGTGGAGCCTGAGCGGTGGGTGTTGCCTTCTGAAACACTTCTGGTGATGTCAGGGGGTGTGGCATATGCAAATAAGTTATGCTAATGAGTTATGCTAATGAGCTCCTGCACCTCTTTTTCTACTAAATGACACCTGGATAAGATTATCACATTTCTAAAGGGAACATTTTTACAAACTGCTAGATCTTGTCAAACAGACCACCTCTCAGTAGGCAGGGTGTAGATAAAGAGAAGGATGTAAATTACTTCCTACTGCATTCTGCATCTGTGATTTATGTTTTATTTTCAAGCCCTTGGGATGAACTGAACTTGAAGTGTAAATAATAAATACACAAGTATACCTGGATCCATTAATCTTACCACAAACAAGATGTTTTTGGAATGCCTTTATCATCTCAGTTGCATATGCAGATCATGTTTAACATCTTTCGTGGCTATTTTGTCAACTTGTAATATTTCACTAAAAGCTGGAGTGACACAGTATAGACATGTACCACAACAGCACAGGAGCCAATGAATGTCATCACCTGAACCAAAAAATAGGTGCTGCATACTGAGAAAGAGTTAAGACCTGTCCTAACTCTTTCATGAGTTAGGTCTAGAGGATTAAGGGGCTGGAAGCTGTGAATGAGGAAGGAAGGAAGTTTGACAGGAGTGTGAAATAAAGATCTTTGGAGATATCAGAGCTTTGTTTTAAGTTCTCCCAGCTGGGGAAATGATATGTTACAGTACAGCAGCAGGGTTTTCTGGGTTGGGGGGGGATGAGTGCTATATCTTATCTGTGATAAACATGAGAGAGTGTTTTCCTTAGACATCTACTGTTTCAGTGCAATCTGGGGGGGGGTTGCTTGGGTAGACAACTTGGTCCTTTCCACAACATGGGTTTGTTGCTGTTGCCATGAAGTCATAGTTCACTTATGGCTAGGAATAGGCACGAACCAGAACAATGTGGTCCAGTTTGTGGTTTGTGGCTAAACCGCAAAACAAACCGTGAAGCTTCTTCATGAACCTACTGGTTTGTGCGGTTCATGGCCTGCAAACCCCATTGAAAGGGACTGCAATCCCTTTAAATGGGGCTTACAGAAAGCCCCCCAAACAGCTGAGTGGTGGGGAGCACCTTGCTCCCCACCACTCAGCTGTTTCAGGCTGCCTTTTGCAGTCCCTTTAAATGGTGCTCCCCACCACTCAGCTGTTTCAGGCTTTCTTGTGCAGTCCCTTTAAAGCTTCAGTGTGGCATTGTCCTAAAAGGAGGCATCCAGTAAAGTTGGTCACTTGCAGAAGACTGAAATGCCAGTCAGATGGCGCTTAATTACCCCTGTGCCCACCATAGTTAAATAACCAGTGTCAGAGGTCATATGTTTATTTGAAAGAACTGAATAGTTCCTCCCCCCCCCCTTTGGTCCTGGGCTTCTAATTAGGAAGCATCACAATAGGTTATAACAGGAAAGAAGGGGAGAATTAAATGCTTCTAATTTTCTATGCTTCTTCGGTCTAGCTTTAGTGCTTATTCCAATATAAAAGGGGGAGGGGGAGATGTATTTCCCGTAGCCCAAGTCACAGTTCATCTTAAAAGCACAGAAACAGCAGTCTGGATGAGGCAGAAGAGCAATGCAATTGAGCAGCATGAGCTGAATAAATGGGCAGCATTAACTGTACCATTCCAGCAGTCTCTACAGTGGCCGTAATGCGTTAACAGAATGTGCAAAAGTAAATGAAATGGCACAGTGATTACGCTGATTACAGCTCTTCCAAATATGTTAGGATCCACGGTTGCTTCGGCGGGGCTGTAATTATGTTTCAAAAAACGGCCACACACTGAGCCGCCTCACTCTTATGGCATCCCTCCTGCTAATTTATTCCTACTAACACAGGGCCCAATCTCATACTTGGCTGAGCATCATCTTCCATTTCCTCTTGGCATCAGAAGGCTCAGGAGCATTGGTTCCTAGGTTTGGGGTTCTTTGAGTCACTTTAGACCAGTGAATCTGGAATTCATGACTGCCCAACCAGGATGGAACATTATCATTAAAGGCCACTCAAGCCACAAATAGACACTCAAGGTATCAAAACAACACTCCAGATAAGGCTAGTTTATATAGGGACAAAAGGCTGTCAGACAGGGGAATTACCTCCCCCTTTGATCCCCATTTCCTGCCCCTTTGCTCCATTTTTCCTCCATCTCAGCTCTGCTTCTCCCGATCTTTCCACCTGATCTTCATGCCCACCCTTCTCCTTTCTCCTCTGCTACTGACCTTTCAGTGAAGTAAATGACTACTGACATTTTGCAAGACTGTCTCAGAAGACTTTGGCAGCCATTTTTGGTTGTCTACACAACCACTGATAATGTCAATGATATCCTCTAGCTCCACCAGGAATTGGCTCTTTTGCTACCTCACCAATGAGACCAGAACTTGCTTAGTGGGTCCTGGAAATATTTCCCCCCAAATCAGAAACTAACACTCTTCTGAGGTTTTGAGTTGGAGTGGAAACCCTACCCCATCACACATTAAAAGTAAATGTAAAATCTGATAGGACCCAAGCACAATTTCTTTAGGCTCAGTACAAATCTGTAACATGCACACATGTGCACATGCGTGCGTGCACACACACACACACACAGAAGCCCTGTACATTTTACAGTAAACACACATCTTGCATGTACATGTATACTTCTATTTGAAAGAAAGAGCCGAAAACCTATTAACTTCAAACATTAGCCTGGATTAACATTAAACATTGTACCTAGAGAAACATGACTTTTAAATCCAACACAATACGTATGTTGAAAGTTAGAATTACTTGACACAAAAGTACAAAGAAAAAGTGTGTACTGTACATGCATTGGATGTGTATTCAGTATAACTTGTATTCACTTACAAAATCACACATTATCATCCATGGATATAATCTCATGAATCATAAAAGAAACATTTCTATTTCATTTCTGAAATGGCATAGATAGATGATAGATGATAGATGATAGATAGATAGATAGATAGATAGATAGATAGATAGATAGATAGATAGATGATAGATAGATAGATGATAGATAGATAGAGATATAGATATTGCCATCAAGCCACTGACAAATTATGCTGACACCACAGAGTTTTCAAGACAAGAAAAATTCAGAGGTATGAATCTATTCAATTCCCTTTTAAAGATGTTGTTTCCTGAGGCCCTCACTATATCCACACCATAGATCTATACGGGAGCATTCTAGTATTGTCTTTTATGTTCAATCCTCAAGGGTCTGATCAGGTGGCACACCCTCACTTTTAAGTAACAGGGTCCAGTATTTCCACCCATACTGCTTCTGTTGGCGAGTTAATTCCCCTGATGTTTTCTAACTTATTTGATTCTATGCTCTCTTTGATGTACAATGCAACACCTCCACCAACCCGTCTCTCCTTGCCCTGACTATAGAACTTATACCCAGGGATGACTGTATCCCTAGATTTTCCGCATTCCACCATGTTTCTGAGATACATACTATATCTAAATTGTCACTGAGCACCAACAACTCCCCCATCTTGGTTCAGAAACTTCTAATATTAGCATATAGACACCTATATATGTTTCCCTCTCCAGTTGGCTGTAGCAGGAAACATAATCCGTTTCACTGCCCTTCCTTGCTGATATGGAGTTTGTATGTCCTTTTTCGGGAAACTCGGACTACAGGGATTCTCTTATGCTCCCCCTCAACCTGCCTTGCTGAACTCTCAGACTCAACTCTCCTGTTAAAAGTCTCTGTTCAAAAGCACTACAAGCAAGCACCCCAGAAACCTGTGTACCTTCTTAAAGACTCCTCTGTAAGCCAATTGTTTTTATAAAATAGCAAATCAGTCACCAAGTTATTTTAAATAAAAATTTATTTTTCAGTGTGTAAAAAAAAATATAAAAAAAAATTTCAGAGGTGTTTTGCCATTGCCTACCTCTGCATCACAATCCTAGACTTTCTGGGTCGTCTCCCATCGCCAACTTTGCTTAGCTTCTGAGATTTGATGAGATCAGGCTAGCCTGGGCTATCCCAGTCAGGGATAACCATATCTTAGTAACAGGATTTTGACCTGAGCCAGGCACCCCTTGGCTGAGGAAAGGTATACCAGTATTTTCCCTTGCCATGTTTGCACCTTGGTTATATACAGAAATATTATTACGTTTGAGCACATATGATTAGAGAGGCTATAAAGATCACTGTTACTGACATCTGGCTACAGAGGGAGCATCAAGATAAATAAAGTATGAAACAATTTAATACCCTTTATCTCCTGTGTTAAATAAACCCACACAGCATTCATTAAATTGGTAGGCAATGGTGTGGGAATACAGCTCCTTTAGCATACACTTTCCCCTACCGAGTCTTTACGTTTTGGGACTAAGAGAAATGGGATGCAGCCTTCTGTGAGATAGCCCTTAGTATTGCTTCAAGGAGGAAAGAATACATTATGGAATGCTCTTTCCTTCTTCTGGGGCAAAAGTACAGCAGCAACACATAAAATGGAAGCTGAAGTTTCCATTTTCTTCATGATAAAAAGTGCTCTTTGATGTGTCTAAAAGTCTTTGTGTACCTCATACATACATTCAGTAATCCCTCTTCCTGTTCTACACAAACAGGGCTGCCATTTCAGATCTTGGTAGAGAAGATAGCAAAGAGGTTCCAGTAAGGTACATTGAGGTATCTGTAACAAGGATCAAATTTCTTCTTGTGAATATATTGAAGGCAAAAGATTCAAGAAACTAGAATTTCACAATTTGCTGGCTCCTGGCTTTGGTATTGTCTCCATGCAACACAATCCAATGGCCTACATTCATAATCAAACATGGAAATCACAGAGTGGATACCCCTGTTCACAGTGTACACTTGGTTTTTTAAACTATGTGCATTGAGTGATTATCATGCTACTTTAAAAGCATGTGCAACTGAACATGTGATACAAACTCCATATTTACCCAAATACTGGTCCTTGGTTTCAATTACAAAGTGAATGCTTACAAACTGATGTATGCACATACATGTAGGACATACTTGAAGTTTACTGTAACATGTGAAAAGGTCTGATATCTTTCTAGAATACCATATAGACCACAATATAGTGAAGGAACTTCTTTATTAAACTCTGCTTCTGTTTAAGACTGTGCTATTTCCTAAAGTTGATGCCTGGCCTTCAGGATACAAGATGCTTATAGTTTCATAGAAGGAAATCACATAAAGCAGCAGCCATTCTGAAACCATGTGGGAATAGGTCTCAGTCACACAGTGATGATCCTTGTTCAGTAGTGGCAGCTGCTGCCAAAGCAAAATCTTAAAAAATCTGCTCAGCCAATCAAATCTTCAATGGCCATTCAGAAGCCTTGCTGGGCAAAAGCCCACCCAGCTCCATTCACTTACTAAAAACACTTGGTGGGCATCAGGAAAAGTGTCAGTGGGCCCCATGGTGTCTATGAGTACTGCACCGGTGATCCCTGCTATTTAACAAAGGCCCCGGTCACACGGGAGGCTTTGATCCGCAAGAGGGACGGATCGGGGGCGCATCAAGTGAGCGCGATCACCCCGCAACATCTGGGAAGCGGCGCACACCCGTCCCTGATCCGTCTCTTCCGGCTGAAGATGCAGATCAGAAAAAAAACTATGAAACACTAGTACTTACCGAAAAATCCGCTGCAGGGGTGGACGTGTTATCACCGGCGCGCCCGTCTTTCCCGCAGCATGCGAGGCCCTGCCGAACTGCTCATGCACACGCATGCGCAGTGGGCTCACCTCACTCTGCGGTCCATGGCTTCCCCCCGGCATCTGATCATGCCAGGGAGGAACTGCGCGGTGGCTGGGGGGATCTGTCTGATCCCGCCGCCACGCTTCTCTTTTGGTGCGGCTCAAAAAAGCCACACTTTGGCCGCGCCTATTTCCCCCAGTGTGACCAGGGCCTAAGTTAACGAAGGGTATAAGATATCTGGCAAAGCTTAGACTCTTGAAAGCTTATACCCTGGAAATCGTGTCAGTCTTTAAGGCACTACAGGACTTGAATCTTGCTCTTCTACTGCAGACCAGCATTAATGGCTACACTGAAAAGCCTGCATGATGAAGGCAGAACAGGCTTAAATAGATGCTCTTTGTCTCCCACTGACAGTCTGGGCAACATGAGGTATTTGTCCCAGTGCACACATGAGCTTGCTACTCATTAGGGTGGGGAATGAGCTTCTTCTTCTTTTCTTCTTCTCTATTAAAGAAGCAACAAGGGTTGGCACATTGGGGCACCTGCTCAGGTCCGTTGTCCATTATAGGGCCCTGGCCCCTGACTTGGATGGCTCAGCCTAGCATGATCTCATCAGATCTTGGAAGCTAAGCAGAGTGTGACAGGAGAAGCAGGCAATCACAAACCACCTCTGTTCATCTCTTGCCTTGAGAAGCCTACAGGGTTGCCATAAGTTGGCTGTGACTTGACGGCACTTTCCATGACCACTGCCATTGCCCTGTGACCCCTCTTTTCTCAGAGGAAATGAGAAATCATTGTGAAACTAAATGACCTTAGGGGGCCATTTCCTATTTCTTGTGGTAGAAGGACATGGAGGAAGGACAGCATGACTCTCATGCATTTCTGCTCTCTGATGGCACTCATGAAACCTAAAGGACCACCAAAGAGTCATGTTCTGCTGCCTCCTGCAGAATGGAGTGTGTGCGTATACCTAGATATACATTTAGGCAGATGTGTATGTTCATTTGTGTGTGTATATACACAAAAGAAAAAGAGATGGTATGCATTTGGGGTAGTCACTGGAAGATATCTTGCCAAGAATCCTTACAAAACCTGGAGATAGCCCATTTTTCTTTAAACCAGTCATGGTATTGATGCAACCCACATTAAGTGAGCACATGACTCAGTTGTGGTTTATGAACAAAGACAGGAAAGGGAACCAAGCCAGGCTATCCAGCCTGTGCTTGAAAACCTGCCATGAAGAAGATCTTACGTGTTTTCAAACCATTTTTTGTTCTATTGCTGAGTTCTATTAGAAAGCTGCTGTGAAAATTTAATCTCCATATAGCTTCCCAAACATTACTCAGTGTCCCATTCATACAGCTGTCAATCAGCTAGCCCCTATGTATGAAAAAACCCTGATACATTTCATAAGACTTATCAAAACTTTTTAGCTTCCTTCAAAATGCCTCAGATTATTTGCCTGAGGAGAAAGGTGCCTGTTTGCTTTAGGAAAAATCCACTGAAAAATGAGTAAAATTTTCTTAAAAGTGTTCTGCATGCTACTAATCTTCTTTAAAACTTGCATTACTATAGGCAAAATCCCCCATTTGTTTGACTGTCAGTTTCAGCAAAATGTTTAGTAGTGATGCTAAGTAAAATAAACCCAGCTGCCTTCCACAGACACACTTTTTTTGGAGAACATTCCTGACAATCAAAGGCTGTGGTCACATGCACCATTTGAAGCTGAGGGGAGGCAAGGCTATTTCCTCCAGAGGAATTTGACATGCAGTTGCGAGATCACACATCCCTTTATAGCTGCGGGCTCAGCCTGTGACTATGTGATCAGACGCAACTGCAGGTGAGTCAGGGTTTTTTGGCCGTTTGTTTCCCATGCGCATAAACGAGGAATCACACCTCCGCACTGAGGGCCCCCTATGGAGTATGCAATGATGTGCATGCTGCAAAAAGAGGGGGGGACAGCACCAAGCTGGGATGGCATGATCAGACCATCCCAATGACATAAGAGCATGCTTGCATGATCAGACAGGGGAATGTCCATCCATGGCCCATCAGAACCTGTTAGAGCCGGACTTTCCCCGGTGTCTTTTGACTTCACTTCTGCGTCAGATCAGCATTAGTCGCCGACGACTGTGGGACGTTTCCCAGATTTTGCTGTCTGATCATTCCCTTTAGATCCATCAGGCATTCGCACCTATGTCGGATCTAAAAGCTCATGTGCTTGCAGCCAAACAGTTTTATACTTTCAGCCACTGAATTGGTGCAATCACAAGCACAATTACCAGAGAGCTCAATGAACCCAATGGAACCTACATCTGTGGGTGTTTATTTACTCCATTCATACCTCACTTTTCTCACTAATGGGGACCTAAAGCAGTGTTCAACATTATTTCTTTCTCTCTTTTATCCTCACAACAGCCATGTGAGGTAGTAGGGTTGCCGACCTCCAGGTGGGACCTAGATATCTTTCACTATTACAATCAGTCTCCAGACCACACAAAATGGCTGTTTCGGAGGGTGGATGCTATGGCATTGTAGCCTGCTGAGGTCCCTCACCTCCCCTAACCCTGCCCTCCTGAGGCTCTACCTCCCAAATCTCCAGGTATCCCCTTCCCCGAGCTGACAACCCTATGAGATAGGTTAGGCTGTAAGTGCGTGACTGATCCAAGGTCACCCTGAAAGTTTCTTTTTTTTTGGCCCCCCAAAGGGGATTTTTATTGCATTTTATGAAGACTACAAACTATAACAGAAATAAGGGAGGGGACTACATTTAGAGATAAAGAAAAGATACCCACTACTGACTAAAAACCCAAGAGAGGAGATCATCAAATTAGCTTAAATATACGTTATCTCTTAATCACGCTAGTACCATTATGAATTGAGTTACATATAATACTATCTCTTTCAAATCTTAAATTTAACTGTTAACAAGAAAGACCCCTAAGCATCTAGTTTCAATACTTTCAAAGGCACAATTCAGAGTCCGTCAGCCTTCATTTTACCTTTCCCAGTCTCTTCCGCAATTTATAAGGACTTTTAGGGGCTGCTGCCCCTTTCTCTGATAGAGAGTCCTCTCCGGAAGATCCCGAGTCCAGCTCGCCACTGGATTTACTGTCCATCCCTTCTTTTTCTTCCTCCTCTGGCTCTCCCAACTAGATCCTCAAAAATTCCCATGCTTTCTGAACAGAGTCAATCTTCTCCTTTTTATCCTTAATTTTGAAGGTTACGGCTTCTGGTGTTAGCCATCTGTATCCAATTGCGTTTGTCTGGAGAAAAAGAACTAAATCTTTGTATTTCTTTCTCCTTTGTCTTATTTCAAATGGAATGTCTTTTAAAATCCTGATAGTATTGTCTCCAACTTTCAAGGGTGATACAGATGCCGCTTTCAGGATTGCATCCCTCACATGCCTCTTCAAGAATCTTATCACTATTTCCTCAGGCAAATGATTTTTCTTTATATATCTGGAATATGACCTATAGGCCACATCCATATTGCTCAGCAAAGATTCCGCCTTCATATCTGTTACTGGGGCTAATATGTCACTCATCATTTCCTTCAGATTCTCTTCCTTAGTCTCTGGAATGCCCTGGAAGCGAAGAATCAAATTAGCCTTTTCCGTTTGTAGTTGCAGCAGCTGTTCTTCTGTGGAGATTTGCTTCTTTTCCAGTTTTTGTACTTTTTTCTTCACGCTTTGGGCAGTGGTGTCCACTTCTTTCACCTTCTCAGCTGTTTGATTCATCATTTTAAGCATCTCGTTCAGCTGTGTTTGCTGAGTGGTGATGCATTGATTCATTGTTGACAACTGTTCCTTGAGGTTATTCATCTGACCCAGCAGGGGGTGCATGGATTCCGCCAATGTCTTTGCCAGCTCGTTGGTTCCTTCCAGTCTTGGACTCTCCGTTCCTTTCGTTTTTGAAAGTTTCTCTTTCTTTGTCCTCTTCCCTGCCATCTTTAAGGATTGTTTACTTTAGCAAGTATTTTGAAAGTCTGAATATGCGCTTATATGCTCAAACTTGCCTTGGTAGGTTAAGTCTTTCTTAACAGTTTTCTCTGCTTTCTCTTCTGCTCCCCCCTCCGACTCGCTTAAAAGTTCATGTGCATGGGAGGCGTCCCTCCGCCGCTCACCTCACTTTCTGTTCCGTGGGGTGGGGAGCTTTCTTTTCACTTTAACCGGTGCTCTTTAATTGAACTCACATTCATAATTGGTCATCGGACCTCGTTTTAGCTCCATTTCTCCGCTCGATCTCCTGCGCTTGCCCCGGTTGGCATCACTTAGTTCCATTCGACCACACAGCATGAAGAACTTTCAGGACAAAGAACCTCTTGAGAGTCCCATGGCCAGAGACCCTTCAACTGGGCCCCTGGGGGGTGATGATCCTGCGCACCCCCTCCTTCTGCTGGTGCATAGCTTCACCCCTGGGAGGTCCAGGAGGTGAGTCTGCTAGCGCGCCGCCATCAACCGGAAGTCTCACCCTGCAAGTTTCCATAGCAGAGTGGAGATTCGAACTTGGGTGTCCCAGATCCTAGTTTAACACTCTAACCATTAATCCAGGGCATGCATATGCTTAGAATCACACTGAAGATGCTCAAGGTCAAAGATCTGGAGTTAAAGGGGGGGGGAATGAATTAAACTTAACTAGGCCAAAAGCAGAACCACTAGGGTTGGAATATAGGCACCTAAAAGACCATCTCCTCCCATACTATCCAGCCCACCAGTTAAGATTTGCTTCTCAAACTCTGTTCTCTGTGCACCTTCAGAGGTGAGGTAAGTGGAGACTAAAGATAGGACATTTGCTATGGTAGCCCCTTGCCTTTGGAAATGGATGCTTTGGAGGGTGGGTTCTATGAAATTGTACCCCACTGAAGTCCCTATCCTCCTCAGGCTCCATCCTCAAATCTCCAAGGGTTTCCCAACCTGGATGTGGCATCCCTACCCCCTCATCCTCCACTAGTATCTTGTGGGGGGGGGGGACCTGGCCACCCTATTTGGAGTCTCAGTCTCAGTGTATGGACAAAACTCAGAATCCTGCTTCCTTGCTGGTTTAGCTATATGAACCACATCAACACATAGATAACAGGAATTAGTTACTGTCAGGGGAGAAAGTTATGATAGATTTGATGGAAGGTTGTATTATGGCATTATTTATATATTTGTTTAAAATATTTATTAACTAAAAAAATACATAACATATATTTTAAAAGCCCATGAATTAAAAGCACAGTGCGCAACAAAAATGACACCACCCCATTCGCAGCAACGCAGGCCAGTTAAGTCCTCACTGCACCCCCTGCCAGTTGCCACGGGGTACCTGGCAACCTTGTTTCTTAGTGCAAGGTTTGTTGTTTGCTAGCTAGGTACATAGATTTGAGGGGAGGCCAGGATTCATGCAATGGCAATGGATGTGACAAAATCTGTTTACCTAAAAGAGTAGACAGCAATATTCCTAGTTGTAGTTCCTAAAGTAAAAGGCCATCTGAGGACCTGTCTTGCTAAATGAAAAGATTATAGGTAGGAGGTTAGAAAATGTTCCCTATTTCATTCATATATACGTGTGTGTGTGTATTTTTATTAACAGGATACTGCTCTTGCTAGTTCTGTAGATCTGGTTGCACTTTGCATGCATGTGGTATGGTTTTTATAGATCCTTTCCACATTTCGAGGCATGCCACACGCCTTACTTTATATGCATAATGCAGATTTACTGACACACAACCTTGAAAAATATGTGCCTTTTACAAGGAGGGAAAAAAATCAGTACAAGGAAACAGAATGGTGCAAAAATAATGACTCAAAGCTTGATTTGCTGAAGGAGAACGCATATCGAAATGGGGATTTGGGGCTCGAAGCTGCAAGGATGAGAAATAAAGATCATCCCTAATTGCATGTTCCCCGAGCACAGGTTGTTACTGTTTTTTCTCTCAGCTTTCCTGTAGCACCTGGCCTGCCAACAAATGTACAGTAGCTGGGGGGGGGGAGTCATGAGATGGAGTTGCAGCAGACATGTGGGACACTCTGTACAAGACAGAGCAGGAGCTTCTTTTAACCGGAGCCATTAATAAGACATAAAGAGAAGCCCTGTCAGCTGCCAAATCAATGTAACAGTTTCCTGTTGAAACTTGCTCCCTTCACAGGAAACAAGACAACCACTTTGCCACCTAGGAGTGCGTCTAAGGCTTGTTACCTTTTCACAACTTTTCAGCTTCTGATCAAAAGATAAAGCTTTCCTTTATTTTAAAAAAATCCAGTCATCCCTCCTTTTTTTGTGTCATCTAGTCCTACCTGATTTGTGGCGACACCATGAGGTTTTCATGGCAAGAGATGTTCAGAGGTGGTTTGGCATTGCATGCATCTCTGTGGCGTGACCCTGGTATTCCTTGAAAGGTCCTCCATCCAACTACTAGCCAGGGCTGACCCTGCTTAGCTTCCAAGATCTGACAGGATCGGGGTAGCCTCAGCTATCCAGGTCACGACAAATCCTTAGCTGTTAATAGTACTCCAACTCTTTTCTCTCTGTCTCACTTTAAAAAAAAATACTGACCAAAAGTGCCAGAATGGCATGGATCCAATTTTTTAAAAAAGTTATTTTGACACATGTAGACGAACTTGGCCTTCTCTGCCAGGGAGAAGTTACGAGGTACGTCTTTGGTCAAAATAACAAAATCTGTGCATTTAGGGATGCTCCTGCCTTGGTGCAAGAGACTGTCCCCTGTGAGCAGCAAGGATTTCGCCCCCCTCCCATGTAGTGAAGGGGATTCAAAACGCCATAAATTATGTATGGCAATGCTTTATGTTTACACTTAATGGGAAACAAAGAAGGAAGTAAATATTACCTTGAGCAACTAATAGTGCCTCTGTTGAATAAATTTGCCAAGTCTTGGGCAAAACCACATGCTTAACATTTTAATATCCCCCTCTCTTTTCAAATGGCGGAAATAATCACTGTGCCATGAGGAAATGACACTGGGGGGGGGGGCTTTTTCCTCAGCCACTTCTGAGCAAGCCGTAGGGGGCCTCCATTGAAATGCAATATGAATCCATGCAAGCACTAGATACTCCACAGATACACACATCCTAGCTCAGGATTTAGTAGTGATATTTGCTTTCTCTATACATCCCATTTCCTACTTACATGGCTTTTGACATGCTCAGCATGTCTGCTGCGAAAGGAAATCTGGCTGAAATGATTAGACTTTGAAAAGTGGGAGGGAGTCTGCCTCAGAATGGCAGAAGAGTAAGACAGAACAACCTGTGTGATAAAAAGGAAAAGGCAGAAAAAATATCCTTTGTATGTCATTCCCATTCCAAGGAAGCACTTGGCTACTGGCATATTTCTAGGGGAGTCGGAAGAGTGGCATGGTGTAGCCTGATGTTATCAGATCTTGGAAGCTGAGTAGGGTCAGTAGTACTTTGTAAGGGACACCACCAAGGAAGACTCTGCAGAGGAAGGCAATAGCCAACTACCTCTGCTTAATCACCTGCCTTGAAAGCTCTTGCTGGATATGACAGCCCTGTCCACTTCCCTCCCTCAGAGGCAATATTTTTTTCCTCCGTTTTTCTTTCCCTCTACTGACTGAGCTGTATTCCGGATTCACTTCAAGGAGCTGGTTTTGACCTTTAAAGCCCTTTATGGTCAGGGACCGGCCTACCTAAGGGACCGCCTTTCCACGTATGTTCCCTAGAGAGCACTGTGATCAGGATCCCAAAACTGTGTGGACCTCCCTGGCCCTAAGGAAGTCAGGTTGATGGTAACCAGGATGAGGGCTTTTTCATTTGCAGCTCCATCCTACTGGAACAAGCTTCCTGCCGAGATTAGAGCCCTGCGGGATTTGTCACAGTTTCACAGGGCCGTGAAAACAGAACTTTCCAGGCAGGCGTTCTGACAGGAGAGATGGCATACCAGCCCCCCGGCTATTAAGTTTTTAATGATATTTTAAGTGGTGTAACTTTTTAAAATTGAAGTTGGGGGTGGGGCAACATTTAAAATGTATTAAATCAATAAGGCCAGCATTTTTTGTGGCTGATTGCTGAAATTAACGGTGGCCGTGAGGATCTACTTCTAAAGATAGATCTGCATTTGCAAACAGCATAGTGACTTCCTTCTGCAGGCGTTGGCGCTTAAATATGCCTCGCCTTTCTAATGAGCCCAGGGCGGCTTCAGTATGACCAGATGCCTAATAGCACTATTAAAAACAATATAGAACTATAAAATTTAAAAAAACCAAAGCAACTTTGAAGTGATTACCTGCCAAAGGAAGATAGAAGCTTTCAAAGTCTGTCCCCTTATGACCAAGTTGGGAAATACATGAAGCGGCCTTATATACTGACTTGGACCACTCGCCTACCCCTGTCAATATTGTCCACTCAGCCTGCCAGCGGCTCACCAGGGTATCGGGCAGAGGTCTTTTACAGAACTTAGGACCTGATCCTTTAAAGTGGAGATCCTGGGGATTGGATTTGGGATTTGCCTACAAGGCAGAAGTACTTCTACTAAGCTGAAACTTAAACCATCGAAGACAGAGGCCCTGTACCTGAGTTGGGGTGTGCAGGAATCAGGATGGGGCACCACTGGTGAGGAGCTTCAGGGTGAGGCGCTTAGGGGTAATTTTGGATGCCTCGCTTACTATGGAGGCCCAGACCACCACTGTTACCAGGTCTGCCTTGTATCCTGTGAGGCAGATCAGGCAATTGGTTTCTTATCTCTCCTCCCAGGACTTGGCTACAGTGGCTCACGCAATGGTCACTTCCAGGTTAGATTACTGTAACTTGCTATATGCAGGCTTACCCTCGAATCTGATCCGGAAACTCTAGCTACAGCAAAATGCGGCGGCACGCCCGCTGACTGTGACGTCTGTGTGGGCACACATTCGGCCAGCACTATGCCAATTGCACTGGCTACCAGTTGAGTACTGGATCCATTTCAAGGTGTTGGTATTAACCTTTAAAGACTTGTGCTGCCTGGCTGCCTGGGACTGACATATCAAGGGGCTGTCTCTCACCATACGCTCCTCAGAGACCCTCGCTTTCAGCTGACCGGCATATCCTGGTTGTCCCTGGCCCAAAGGATGTTGACTTAGCCTCGACCAGGGTCAGGGCCTTTCCTGTCCTGGCCCCTGCCTAGTGGACAATGCTCTTGTTTGAGATCAGGGCCCTGGGAGGCTTATCACAGTTCCACAGGGCCTGTAAAACGGAGCGATTCTGCCAGGTCTTTGGTTGAGGAGGTGGATGTTCAACCATCTGGCCTCCCTTGCTGAAAACTGCCCTATTACATCTGCCCACTCCATCTTTGTTCTGTCGTCTAGTTAGCATTGCTGGAACTCGAATATATCGGTTTGACTCTTTTAATGTTTTAAATAATTTATTGTACTGCTATAATTTGTTTTAATGGTTTTGTAACTTCCTTGTTGTTAGCTGCCCTGAGCCCCCTTGCGGGGATGGTGGGATATACATTGAATAAAATAAAAATAAAGAAATAAATAAACCACAACCACACCATCCCGAGAATGGTATTACTGGCTTATGACTGCCCTGTCGAACTTCCCTCCCTCAGAGGCAAGATTTTCTCTCTATTTTTCTTTCCCTTTACTGACTGAGCTGCCCTAGTAATGTGTTTTCTTTTGCTGAAGAACTCTGGCTGTCCCACCCTGTCACAGTACGATATTTTGTCTGTTGGCTCAGCTGAGCAACCTGTGGGAAGGATCAGGAGCCCGCCTTAATGTTTAAAATAGAGAGGAAAGGTCAGGTGAAATTAAAATAGAGAGGAAAGGTCAGGTGAAATCAGGGGTTGAACATTTCTGAGGTAAAACCAGTGCCTGCGCAGACTTTAGTTCTCATGTTTCAGGCTAATGAGAGTTTCTTAAGCTATTCACAGTTACTTTTTTGTATTTGTGTGTGTGTGTGTGTGTGTGTGTGTGTGTGCCCCTGTGCTGGGAAGTCATGGCGACCTCTGGCGACTCCTACTGGGGCATGGAGGATGTTCAGAGAAGTGGCTTGATAGCCTGCCTCTGCCTCTCCGCCCTGGTATTCCCTGGAGGTCTCCCATCCGAATACTTGCCTGGGTCGGCCCTGCTTAGCTTCCAAGATCTGATGAGATCGGGCTTGCCTGGGCTATCCAGGTCAGGGCCTTAGATCTTTATGTTGAAAGGCTTTTGTTCGGGTGTTTTCCAAAGCACTCCAGTAAACTTTCTTTGAGCATGACTCTTTTGGTTTCCAGAAGGCTGGTGCACTCTTCCCAGTACACAACTCCCTTCTCTTGAAACACCAGTACTTATTTTGAGTTTTTAACTGACTCTTAAGATTTCTAAAGACAGTTTCTAATCACACCAGGGATCTCTGCATTCTTCAGAGCTATCTCCCTGTTTGACTGGGTAGGGAAATTCTCCTCTCACTAGAAGATCTATCCCCTTTCCTTGGCCCAAATGGTAGTCTCCATCTAACTACCCACATTCTCCTATCTGTGTTCAACTGCTCTCAGTCAGGACTGAATTCTGAATGAATTGTCCTCCTCAGCATTCAGCTCTAAAGTCTCTCTCTGCTTAGCTGATGTTAACCAATCAGATGGCTTGGAGCAGCCTGTCATCAAGGCTCTCCGTTTCTGTGAAGAATTAACTCTTCACAGTTCTTTACCTGTTTGTATGGCATTTCTAAGCTTTTAAAAGTGCAGTCTGTTACACTGGGGTCGCCATTATTCTGCTGCGACTTGAAGTCCAATCAGCACATAAATTGGAAAATATGTAGAGGAGCATCCAGGCAAAGTTCCTCTGCATGTTTGATGTCTCTAGCTTATACAAGGTCCATTCTATACATTCCTGAACCTGCACCTGTCATTTCTCCAGAAAGCACTTTCCTAGGGCATCTTTTTTTTTGGGGGGGGGGTCCAATCTGCACATACTGTTGAAGGCATATAGAGGAGCATCAGGGGGAGATCCTCTGCCCGTTTGTTGTCTCTGATTTGCACAGAGTCCATTCTATACACTCCTGAACCTGCACCTGTCATTTCCCCAGAAAACACTTTCCTGGGGGCACCATCTTGGGGGTGGGGCGTAACTCAGACTCCATAAATCCAGTCCTCACCAAACTTGGAGAGCAGGTAGAGGAGAATCAGCTGGAGATCCCCTGAGAGTTTAGTGTCTCTAGCAAGCTGGGGGGAGGGGGTATTCCATCACATCATGAATGTCACAAACTGAACCAGTTCATTTAGCGCCTAAAAGTTTGTGAAGGTTTGTGGTTTGTGAACCGGGCACGCCATGCACCACTAACTGAATCACATTTTCCCAGTTCATGCCCATCCCTATTTCTGTGCACAGAATAATCCTTGGCCTCACTGCTGGCTTGATGGCCTAAGGAGGCTTCTCATTCTGTATCATTGGAGGTGCCTCTGTTTTGCAGAGTAGAAACTCAGGCACTCCACCCTTCCAAAAGAAGCACATACACATCAAGATCTGAGTTCAGTACCACCTTAGAGACCAACAAGATTTGGGGGAGTATAAGCTTTTGAGAGTCAAAGCTCCCTTCAGCAGATACCTGATGAAGGGAATTTTGACTCTTGAGAGCTTATATGGCCAAATCTTGCTAGTTTCTAAGTTGCTACTGGACTCTAATGTAGTTGTTCTACTGCAGACCAACACAGCTACCATCTGAAATATACACATCAAGAAGATGATCTGATCCCTCTCGCTCCATGTCTAAAAGTAGCTCTGGTAAAGAAAGGAGGGGGGCCATTATTTATAAACCTGCCCATTCCCATATGAAGTCAGAACAAGTATTGAGTTCAATAATGGGCATATTGCTTTTCCACTGGCAAAAGAAGAAGGACGGGCCACTTTTGACCACCAAATAGGGTACATTAGAGAAAACCTGGTTGGAACCAACCCATTGAATAATAATACTATATTATGGCATTCCCGAAGAATTAGAGGGACTGTAAACACTTAACTAGCATCCATTATTTTTTCAGGATTCCTGTGGTAAAGGTTTGGTGGCCTATTGTCCCTGCCCAACGTTATATAGCATGTTGGTATTCCAAACCCATTAGCGATGATTTTCTGGAGTCCAATTTAGGGGTCACTTAAGCATGAAAACCATGTGCTGGAAAATGGATAATGAAACAATATCAGTAATAGCTTATTTAAATGAACAATATCAATAGTAGCACATTTTTTAAATGTTCCATTAAGTCTGAATTGTTATACTGTGGCACTGCTGTTTAATAGCTTCTACTCTCAGTGACATTTTTTTTTTGTTAGTGACACTCTGCCTCTACAGGGAAAGCAGATACATTTAAAAAAAATAAAAAATAAAAATTTTTGTCAGCATAATAGAAAGATAAAACATCCAGAGATAATCAGATGGTTACAATTATTTTCTTTATGTCATTCGATACTTTGCTTGAACTGCGTTCTACTCTGCTTGCAACAAATCAAAAGGGACCATAGCTCAGTGCTAAAGCAAGAACACACCTATGGAGCCTACACATACCTGGAAATAAGTGAAGATTCTTGAGACATTGATGTTTCCTTAGAATGGGTGGGAGTTGTAGACCTGCAATACAGTGCATGCTTTGTAACGTTCCAGATATCTCTACTTAAAGTGTTCCAGGTAACAAGACTGGAAAGACCTTTGCTTGACTTGAGACTTTAGAAGTTTCTGCCAATCAGCATAGACAGCTTTGAGCACATCAACACACCAAGCTGCCTTTTCTTGAGTCAGACCATTGGCAGGTGAATGCCAGTGTTAGCTACTCTGATTGGCAATGCCCCTCCAGGGTCTTGGCAGAGTTCTTTCCCATCACCTACTATGTGATCCTTTCAACTGGAGATCTTGGAGACTGAACTTGGAACCTTCTGCATAAAAAGCAATTGCTCTACCAGATACCCACGGCCCCACTCCAAGATGGGCACGATGGACCAGTGGTCTGATTCAGCAGCACCATTTATTCATGTTACCCTATGGGTTTAGCCTTCTGTGGGAGATGGGGGAAAGGTTTTCTGCCTCTGGAGGAAGATACAGGAGCGGCCTGAGGGAAAAGAGATTTATGAGGGGAAAATATTTCTGAAGGGGGGGGGAGGAGAAAGCGGAGCCATCTGAGGAGATGGTGTGTTCTGCACAGAGAACAGAGTAGCCTGAGAAGGGGCCCCAAGAGAACTGCAGCCTCTGGAGATCTGCAGTAACACCATGTGTCCCAACTGCAGCAGCACCACAGCGACTCAGCCATGTTGCAGCAAAGACTGAGCATGAGAAACCTGCAGAAGGTCTCAGAGAGACAGCCAAAGACTCTTATCCCCTCTTTGTTTACATCATTAAGTTCTGTTGTCTAGGTCTGAGCTTTGTATATGCATGTCCTACTTTGCTCCCCATTCCTTCCTTATTAAATTAAAACCTACTTGTATTTTAAGCTCTGCATAGAGTTGACAACCTGCAGGTGGGGCCTGGAGATCTACAGAGATCAGTTCCCCTGGAGAAAATGGCTGCTTTGGAGGGTTGACTGTTTGGCATGACACCCTTCTGAGGTACTGTCCCTCCCTAAAACCCTACCCTCCCAGGTTCCACACCCAAATAGCCAGGTATTTTCCTATACCCAACTGAAAACCCCATGCTCTGCTTGTGAATGGTTACAGATGATTGTAGGGGCTTGAAGTTGTTTTGAATGACTTTTTTCCCTCTGTTTGCCTACTGGAGATCCCCTCCCTTGTTTAGGAAGTGGAGACCAGTGGACAGGAGGCACCACTGCTTTCTTTTTTGCCAATCCCCCTCCAGGAACCAAGGAGCTCAGGATGTTACATGCTGGGCTGTTCCTTTTCATCCTCACAATGACCATGTGGTGTAGGTTAGGCTGAAACAGTACAACACATCCCACAATTATGGCTCTAAGATTCAAACTCAAATCTCACTGTCCCAAGTCTAATATTATAACAACAACATAAAAGAGGCTCCCACTCAGGTCCTAACAACTCATCTCTGATGTATGGATATACATAGGATCTAGAAGAAAACTATTATGTATGTAAGAGCAGTTATTGCAATTGACCTGTGGGGATGCCAGAAAGGGGCTTTCAAGGCAAGTGAGTTACACTGAAAACTAAGATATTGTAATGGAATCTGGTGTGCTTCGTTGGGATACAGCTAGTTATTCTACACTCTTTGCAGACAATGTCTTGGGAATGTAATTTGTGTCCAAAACCCATTTTCTTTTGAGTTGAGCACCCCATCAGCATGCATTGATGAACTTCCCACTATTTCAAATGAGCAGCATTTCAGTGGGTTTTGCATCTGTGCAGTTGGCAGCATTCAGCATAGCAGGTGACCCAGGCAGTCACCAGAACTGGCACATACTCACACTTTACCGGATTGCTGAGAAAGTGAATGGCCCAGAGTCAACACAAGCAAGTCATGCATCACTGAACGCCAGCTATGTTTCAAGAGTATGTCCTGCTTTGGCATCTGAGCAGCTGGTGGTGTTCATCATGTTGGCAGATGCTCAGAATAATCATGTAACATGTGTGCTCAACAAGGAGCAGCTCTGAGTAATGCACCTCCTACATCCAGCATGGAACGTTTGATGTGAATTAGAAATGGTCCATTCAAGTTACTGTTATTCCCAAATCTTACCTGGCAGAACAATCCAAAGCAGGTCTACTCAGAATCATACTTAAGTCTATTCGGTGGGCTTACTCCCAGGAAAGTGTTCTGAATAAGAATGTGTTTAATTCATAATGCTTGGATATTTCAATAAATGGACCACTCTTCCCAGAGAAAGTCTTCTCTGGCTCAGAACATGCAATAAGGTTCTGCATGCCCCACCATTGGGGGGGGGGCAGAGAAAGAGAAAAGACTGTGGCATGGGCAGTGATGAAATTCTCATTAACTATTCTCATTTCAAAGTTGTCTTCTCTGGCTCAGAACATGCAATAAGGTTCTGCATGCCCCACCATTGGGGGGGAGGGAGGACAGAGAAAGAGAAAAGGCTGTGGCATGGGCAGTGATGAAATTCTCATTAACTATTCTCATTTCAAAGTTGATGTAAAACTTATTCAGGAAAAAGCTATCTGTTCTGACTACCTGATTAAGCCAAGTCTGTCACGCAGACACAAAGTATTTGTTAATTATCGAATGTGGGCAGGAAAATGGCAGTTTTGGAATCATAATATGATAACTAACACATGCAGCCTTCTTTGAGCACTCTGCAGGGTGCAGGAAGACATGGAGAGGAATGAGAGAAATATGTTAAATGTGAATGTTAGTGTGATGGACTGCACTATTAAAAAGCTTAGAAGGGCTGTGCAAACAGCTGAAGGAATGTGAAGAGTTAATTCTTCAAAGAAACAGAGAACTTTGAGTGACAGGCTTCTCCAATCCATCTGACTGGTTAGCATCAGCTGAGCAGAGAGAGACTTTAGAGCTGAATGCTGAGGAGAAGAATTTGTTCAAAATTTAACCGTGACGGAGAGCAGTTTAACACAGACAGGAGAACCAGGGAAAGTTGGCAAGGACCAGTGGGTAGTTAGATGGAGACTCCCATTCAGGCCAAAGAAAGAGGATAGATCTTCTAGTGTGAGTAGAATTTCCCTACCCAGTCAAACAGGGAGTTAGCTCTGAAGAGAGCAGAGATCCCTGGTCTGATCTGGTTAGAAACTGCCTTTAGAGACCTTAAGAGTCAGTTAAAAACTCAAGCTGAGTACTGGTGTTTCAAGAGAAGAGGTTTGGGCACTGAAAAGTGTATACCAGCCTTCTGGAAACCAAACGAGTCAGAGAATACGCAAAGAAAGTGTGCTGGAAAACACTGGAACAAAAGTCAACATAAAGATTTTAAGTTCCTTTGAATAGCTTAAGAAACGTATTAGTCTGAAATATGAGAACTAAAGTCCATGCATGTACTGGTTTTACCTCAGGGTTATTTATACCGAGTTACCTCAGAACTTTAAACCCCTGATTTCACCTGACCTTTCCCCTCTATGTTGAATAAAATATTTTGTTAATTTGGAATATAAAAACAACTTGAGTGCTATTAATTAAAGGGGGCTCCCAATCCTTCACTTTGGGCTGAACAAACAGCCAAAATATTATACTGTGACAGGGTAGGACAGCCAGAGTTCTTCAGCAAAGAAGAAAACACATTACTAGGGTGGCTCAGTCAGTAAAGGGAAAGAAAAACGGAGGGAAAATCTTTCCTCTGGGGGAGGGAAGTAGACAGGGCTGTCATAGTTGAGTTGTTAAGTTGCTAGAAATTTGAAATAAAAGAAGCTATTTGGCATTCTTAAAGGAACAAACATCCAGGGTAAGGCATCTGTAGTGGTGAAGCCTGTGACTGATTGGCTGCACTGGTGTGATAGTTCAGAATTTTCAGTTGCTAAGGGAATTAAGCATCCAATGGAATGACTTTGGGAGTCTTCCAGTAATCTTCCAGTTTCCCTCTAGATTTACTGCATTCCCCCCCCCTTAAAAAAACCCTGCTGTGGTATAATCTTTCCTTCAAAAATGTATCCAGAATGGGTCTGGGGAGAGTGACAGGAATGCACATTCCTCCCCACTTATATCTGCCACCATTTTCTCTTTCATTTCCCTTTTGTGCCCCCACTTTCAGTACTGGGGGGCTGTTTGCCTTCAAAAAACCAGCAGTAGGTCTACTATTATAGCTGCATTACAGTGGAGTGATATCCCTAGTAAAAAGAAAAGCAAGCAAAAAAAAAAGCACTTCAATAGTGAGTGGCAAAAATGGCTGGTGCAAGTGGAAAACATGAGGGAAGTCTCTATGTGGAGATTCTGCAGTGAAAGAGAACTGGCCCCATGTCAAAGCAACTCAACTCGCATTTTCAGCATCAGTGTGCTTACAATATTTATTTATTTGTTTGTTTATTAATTAAACATGTATACCTCTTCTTTCCTCATGGCTGGAGACAGCTTGTGATAATAAATGAATACCTTTCCACTTAAAATCAGAAATAAAATAACAAATCCCAAATATACCCCCTTAAAAAAATGCCTGTCATTCACATCTGCTCAAATGACCTGTCAAACAGGCAAGCTGTGCAGCATCTTCTAAAGATGTCCAAGGAGGGGACTCCTTTACCTCTTCAGGGACTCCATTCTACAGAGCAGTAGCCACAATGGAAAAGGGCTGGGCTCTGGTCAATGCCAGATGGGCCAACATAAGTACTGGGGTAGCTAACAGATGGCTGCCTGAAGACTGTAATTGGTTCACAAGGAAATGCAGAAGAATATAACACAAGGGCCGGCCCAAGGCTTTTTTGGGCACTAGGCGAGGCTAGCTTGTGGCACCCTCCCAGGCAAGGCTGCCTTTGACACCCCCCCTCACCACACGCCATCTCTTCCTGCTCCTCTGAGGGCCGGCGAAGAGTGGGGGGGAAGAGGGAGAGAGGTTTAGCGAGGAGCTTTGCTCGCACTCAGCTTGTGCAGCCGGTTGTCAGTCCTGGTTCCTGCACCGTGAGACCTTCCAGTGGAGCCACTGAACAGAGAGAGGCTGGCAGGGAGGAGGAGGAAGAGGGAGGGGAGGGGCTGTTTCGAGGGGGGCTGTTGGAGGGGAGGGGAGGGGTGAGGAGGAGGCAGCCAAAGCACGTGGGTGCACTGACCATTTTGCAAGTGCGGCGCGCACAAGGTGCTGGGACCATTCCTCTCCCGCATGGTGCCTTTCGGATGGTGGGAACCCTGCCACGGGGGAGGTGAGGCCCTCCCGCACCACCTTCCCCTTCTCGCCCATAAGCCCCCGGGGGGAGGAGCCTCTGGCTGGGAGAGGTGCCAGGACTGGACGGGTCTGAACAAGGCATGCGAGAGGCAGCGCCAGCGAGGCGGAGGGGGAGCATGTGGCGGCTGACGCGGCGGAGATGAGGCTGGGAACTCCCTTCCCCAGGTGGCAAATACAGGCGGCGGTGGCCAGGGCACGCGGTGCGAGCTATTGGGCTCAGTACGCCCCCCCCATGATGGCCCCGCCCTCTAGGCGAGAGTCTAGCTCGCCTAGTGAGCGAGCCGGCCCTGCACATAAACACTCTATTGGGCATTATAAAACATTTCTCCCCCAACTCACTTTATTTGTACCCACCACCTCAGAGCAAAAGCTAAATCTTGGGTAGAGATGATAGAAAGAGGAGATCATGTGATTTGTAGTCTCTAAGGAGCAATGCTTGGCTGAAGTCGTCCTGCCATTGCAAATCAAACTCAACCTGCCTTACTAGGGTTCACAACTCCAAGTTGGGAACTTCCTGGGATTTGAGGGGTGGAGCCTGGGGAGGGTGGTGTTTGGGGATTGGAGGGATCTTGGGTTAGGGTTGCCAGGTCCCCTCGGGGGGGTTGGGGTGGGTAGGGTTGCCAGATCCAGGCTGGGAAACTCCTTAAGATTTGGGGATGGATTCTGGGGAGGACAGGGGCTTCAGTGGGGTAAAATGCCATGCAGTCCACCAACCAAAGCATCCATTTTCTCCAGGGAAACTGATCTCTGTAGTCAGGGGATGAGCTGTAATTCTGGGGGATCCCCAAGTCCCACCTGGGGGCTGGCATTCCTACCTCAAGTGGTTATAATACCATAGAGTTCACCCTACGAAGCAGCCATTTCCTCCAGGGGAACTGATCTATGTAGCCTGGAGATCAGGTACAATTCTGATAGCTCTCCAGGCCCCACCTAGAAGTTGGCAGATCTGTGCCTTACTGAAGACTGTGCTGAAAGGCATAATCCAGCTGCATTGGAACTAACTGCAGCCCCCCCCCTTCACCTGCCACTTGATATACAATACTGACATCCCTTTTATCTTGGATGTAATGTTCTCCCCCCCCCCACCCGCCTTCCTGCCCCCAAGTGGAACCTGGATAATGTAAAGGCTGCATAATCCATTTGCTGATTTTGTTTCAAATTTACCTTCATCTTATGTCTGACACAGGCCTTCAGTTCTCCTCTTAAGATTATCTGACTAATACAGCAAGTGCTGCTCCTTGGGATAAGAAATGGGGAACACAGCTTATTTTTTGCTCGCCTTTAATGGAAGCTAATGAAAGGTTTGTCAGGAATTATAGTCAGGAGCAGGAGAGGAGATGTGCCTTTGTTACCTGTGTCAGATGTTCCCGCCTTGATAATGACAGAGGCACTTTTGTGTATTCCAAAATTTAAGCTCCCCCAAATACAAGTCGGGTGTGAAACAAACTGCCTTCCCTTGAGAAAATGAGTTGTTGGAATTCAGACAAGCTCATCTTCAAACAGCAGGTGATACCTGCAAAAAAAAAAACCCAAACAAAAAACACTGCCCCAAAACCTCCTTATACTTCAAGATTTTTGGTTCATGTAGCTAAGGGCTGTCTACTCTGGCTGGCAGCAGCTTTCCAAAGTTACCTGCAACAACAACAACAAAAACAGCTGAACACCCTCATGCTCAATTTAAAATATTTTTCATTTTTGTCTTGAGAACAGCATGTTCCAATAGGCTTGATGACAGAGCACAGGCTTGGCATAGAGAAGGCCCTTGGTTCGATCCCTGTCATCTCTGGTCAAAAGAGTCACATAGCAGGTGATGTGAAAGACGTCAGCCTGAGACCCAATGAACCATTACCAGAGTATACAGTGCTGACATTGACAGACTAGCAATGCTGGTTAGGGATGGGCATGGACCAGTTAATGAATTAAAGTTTGCGATTAATTTTGGCTGGTTCCTGGTTTGTGAACTGAAGTTCATGACAGGACAACCAGCACGAAGTTTCCATGAACTTTCCATCTGTTTGTAGCAGTTAGTGAATGGATACAAATCAAATCAAATACCTTTATTGGCATACAATATTAAAAGCGATTCCCAATATTAACACAATCCAATAGAAATTATGAACTAGATAATCGTGGTAAAACCATTCCAAGGATATATCAGGCCTATAACATAACTCAAGTTATCACAAGATAGATTTGGCCATACAAAAATGCCTGAATTGTAAAATAAATTTGAATTCTAAACTTAAAATTGAGGGTTTTTTTAAATTATAAATTAAGACTCATTAATCTGATCAGGGTCATTCTTCCATTTTATAAAACCATGAAGAAACTTGGCGGTTAGTGAATGGATATATTTCCAGATAGACTGTCTCCACTCAATAGAAGTTTTAGCCATATTGTGGGGAGGGGGGGGGGGGTTGGGACTTAGAGGGCATGTACAGGAGCATCCGGGGGAGGTCAACTGCAACTTTGATGTCTCTATGTACAGGATCCATTCTATACACTCCTGAGCCTGTCAAAATGACCATCTGTCAATGACAAATGGTCATTTCCCCAGAAAGCACTTTCCTGGGCACCTTCTGGGGGGGGTCATAACCTGGACCCCATAAATCCAATCCCCACCAAACTTGGAGGGCAAGGAGAGGAGAGTCAGCTGGAGATCTCCTGTGAGGTTGGTGTCTCTAGCATACCATGGGGGGGGGTTTCTATGGGATCATGAACCAAACCACTTCATTTACCCCCTAAAAGTTCATGACGATTCGTGATTCATGAGCCAGGCACACCACAAACCACGAAACAAACCACGTTTTCCTGGTTCATGCTCATCCCTAATGGTGGTGCCTCTCAGTGGTCATAGGTAGAGGTATTTTCCAGCCCCATTAAGACCAGTGGTTGGGGTGTTGGATTAGGATCTGCAAGACCCAGGTTCAAGTCTCTGCTTTGCCCTGAAATTTGCTGGGCAGCCTTTGGCTGGTCACTGTCTCACAGCCTACCTTACAGGGTTGTTGTGAGAATAAAATGGAGGTAGGGAAATTGCATAAACTGCCCTGAGTTTCTTGGAAGAAGGACAGGACAAACATGTACTAACTAAACAATAATACCACAGTTCCTTCCCCACAAAGATTCTGTCTGGGATTCCTCCTTATATACATAAGAAAGAACATAAGAGAAGCCAATGTTGTATCAGGCCAATGGCCCATCTAGTCCAACACTCTGTCACACAGTGGCCAAAAATACCAGGTGCCATCAGGAGGTCCAGCAGTGGGGTCAGGACACTAGAAACCCTCCCACTGTTGCCCCCCCCCCAAGCACCAAGAATACAGTGCATCACTTGCCCCAGACTGAGAATCCCTATCTATAAAATCTAATTACATGACCTTCCCAGTACCATAGACCCCCAAGAGATACCAAAACCCCTAGAATTTTATGTTCCCTCAGTGTTGAGAGTCATGTATTTTGGCCTTCTCTTTGCCTATCATACAAACATGGATCTCTTTTTCCAATCTCAATCAGGTCATAAGAAATGATGGTTTTAGCAAGATCCTCTTTGGCCACTATATATCGCTGATGGACAGCATTTGGCTCATTGGGTTCCAAGTTTTGAAGCCCCCCATTCCAGTTTCAAATTCCAAGCCGGCTCAAGCCCTGTAAGAAGATAGTGACACTGATTGCTTTCATTTTCATGAGCAATTCAGGAACATTAAAATGATTTCATTCAATCTGCCTTCCCTTAGGGTACAAAGGGGAGTATGATTCTAGCTGTACTTGACAGAGAGATATCATTATGACACTCCTGTCATTCTCTAGATGCTTGATGAGGTTTTAGTTGGAGAGAAGTGCACTCCGGAGGCAAGAACATATTTTGTGTTTTTTACCTGAGGAGAAATTTATTTGTAATGCCAACCAGCTGGTGTTGTGTAAACTCAGCTTCTCTCTATTTGAATAGCAGCAACGACATATATAATGGGCAAAGGGAAAGTAATCTCTTTGGCTACAGTAACTCAGCATGTGAAGAAATGTATCCACTACAATATACAGCATGCTGCCATTTGTCCCTATGAAGTAGGTTTGGGTGAGGAAGAGTGACTGGCCAAAGGTCACTGGGTGAGCTTCCATAGCAGAGTGGAGATTCAATCCTGCCTTACCTGGATCCTAGTCCAACAGTCTGTGCTGGCTCTCAATGAAAACACAATACTCAGAAAATGGACTAAATTAGGACTCATTAAATAGCTGGTCTTCAACATAAGGTAACCCACAGTGTTATGATAACTGAAAAGTAACAACAGGAAAGCCCAGAACTAACTGCAGAAGAAAATCCTACTCTGGTCCCGATCACACGGCAATGTTGCCACGGGAGAGGCACGGGAGTCCTGCGGATTTTCCGGGTGCGATCTCACCCCAACATCTGGGAAGCGCAGTGCTCCCATGGCGAACCCGTGGCGAACCCGCCGAAGGTGCGGAATTAAAAACTAGTACCTACGAGGTAGTAGTTTCCTGAAACCGCGGGCCAAGGGCGGGCGTCTGATTGCGTTCCCAGTGGACTTACGTGGCATCCGGAGCCCGCCGCTGTTTGTCTCCGCAGGTTGCGCAATAGCGCCCAACAGTGCATGCACACAAAGAGTGATTGCTAGTGGGATCGCGCGGCATGGCTTCTGTGCCGCACTGCAGGATACCTGCCTGATTGGCATTTCTCCCGAACCACGGGACCTCGACCGGGACGTGTGCTTGGGTGGCTGCACGTTAGTTTCCTCCGGGGCAATTAGCCACCCCTCCCCGCCACGATATCCGGCCCATGTGACCGGGGCCTCTGATTCATACTCAGCTAAGCTGGTTTAACTCATTTGTGATCGCCTGCATACCAAAATAAGCGCCAGGAGAGGCCCAGGGTCATCCTCATGCCCAACATGGCATTAGGGTTCAAGCGATGATGCCCCGACCACATTTAGAAGAAAAGGAAGAAGATGACAATGAGGAGAATATGTTTTTATACTATGCTTTTCTCTACCTTAAGGAGTCTCAGAGTGCCTTACAATCACATTCCCTTCCCCTCCCCACAAGAGGCCCCTTGTGAGGTAGGTGGGACTGAGAGAGTTCTGAGAGAACTGTGACTGGCCCAAGGTCACCCAGCAGGCTTCCTGTGGAAGAGTGGAGAATCAAACCTGGTTCTCCAGATGAGAGTCTGCTGCTCTTAACCACTACACCACACTCACTCTACCAGTTCACCTTACTTGGTCAGTTACAAGAGACAGGCTGGAACAATTCCCCTGGAGGAAATGGCAGCCTTGGAGGGTGGACTTTGCAGCATCACATCCTTCTGAGCTCCCTCCCCTCTCCAAACTTTTGCCATCCCCAGGCACCACCCCCAAATCTCCAAGGATTTCGCAAGCCAGTGTTGAGAACCCTGGCAAGAAAGGCTGAGCAAGGAATGAAGACTTAAACAGCCATTCACAAATCCACCCCCCCCACCCGACTTCTTTCTGTCATGATTGGAACAGATTCATAGAAACATAGACTTGGAAGGGACCTCCAGGGTCATCTGGTCCAACCCCCTGCACAATTCTGGAAGTTGAATGACTTCCAGTGAGATCAGAACGGATTCTTGGATCTCACCCCCCCAAAAAAGTCATTCTAATCAAGAATGGAAATCTGTCTGTCTGTCTGTCTGTCTGTCTGTCTGTCTAAAAGACTCTCCTGGCAACCAGCAAAAAGGGGAACAAAATATTCATACTGGTGGAAGACTGGTCATTTGCAACATTTGAGGGAAGCCAGCACATAGCTAAGCAGCACTTCATGAGAGTATAATAATAAGAGCTGCCACAGAATGGTTCCTATTTCATTTCTTTTTATATATTCTGTATTCACATTTATATTTATCTAAATGGTTTCAGTCCTCCACTTTTGGCTGCTGGTTTTGTAGTTTTGTTTATATCGTGTTTATATGTTGCACTGCTTTTAAATGCAGCATATACAGCTCTCTTTTTTCACATAAAATATATCATTTAGTGGTATAATGCAGATTTATTGATACACAAATCATGTTGAAAGAAGCATCCGTTTTGTCTGAAAATTTAGTGTGAGGGGATAAAAAATGACATGAAAATAAAGAAGCCGTCACATGAGGGAGGCACAGAAATCACAAAAAAGGGATTCTGCAGTCAAAACGTGAAATGATTCCGACACAAAAGCTAATTCCCAGAAACAGACAGTAATTACAGTTAATCCTTAGAGAGAAGTTTATATTGAAATGGACGTATCTGGACATTTTTCTCTTTCATGCCAAAGGGATTACCTTTATAAATTTCTTCATTAATACAAGAGGTCCAAATGAAAACATAAAGACAACTTTGAATGTAACCAAAGATAGGCCACATTGTGAAACTCTTCCAAAATTGGAGAGGTCACCCCATATAGCACCCTAAAGAAGGGATGGCGTCGATGCAGAAGTAAGTCACTCTAAGACACCCACACTGCCTCAAGAGTCTGCCAGCAAGACAGATGGTGCTGTTTGGTGAAATATCTACTAACTTCCCTCATACTTTACAGCATGCATTTTATGGTGAAATAAATAGGAAAAGGCATTCTTTAAAAAAAAAAAAATCCCAGTGCTATATTAGCAACAAATGTTAGGTTATATTTTTACAAAAAGTTTCCAGGAAGCATAGTAAATAATTATACTCTCTCCCTTTATATAATTGCAAGATATTAGCTTTTAGAATAGAAATCTGATTCCCGTACTTGCTGTAGCTTACTTTTCTTTGTTCATGCTTACTTCAAAGCCATTCCCAATTACAAATCCACTTTAATTATTTCAACAGATGCAACAGCAGCTGAGATGTTTAAAGGTTCTGCATAACCAGTGGAAGGAAAAATTTTACTTGTGTGTGTGTGTGGGGGAAGCCTCTTGTAGAGAAGCCTGCTCAGGAGGAGAACTAGGATGGGATAATGAGTTGGCTTCGGTGGTGAAATCTGTAGATGGAAGGGACATCAACGCAATGGGACTTTCTCACCTGTGTCAATCCATTGCGTCCTGAAAAGACCACTGAAGCACTGCTCTTCACAGACAGGGGGACCTCAGGAGCAGCATGAGTTGTGATGCAGGGCGTTGGTGAATCCCCCCCCTCTTCCATTAGTGGAAGTGTACCAATGGAGCCAATCCAATGCCTGCCCTATTTATTCATTTACTTCACACCCATCTGCCTTTCTCCCCAATGGGAACCTGAAGCGGCTTGCATTCTCTCCTCCATCTTATCTTCACAAAACCCTGTGAGGTAGGTTGGTCTGAGAGGATGTGACTGGCTCAAGGTCACTCAGCAAGTTTCCCTGGTGGAGCTGGGAGTCAGACCTGTCCCTTCCCAGTTCTAATCATTACACCACACTGAGTGTCACAGAGATATCATCTGTGGACAAAATCTTGCTTGGTTGGGCACAAAGGTCCATTTTATAAGGAAAGAGCAAAAAGCAGCAGTGAAATGGAGGAGGAAGAGGAAGAAGAAGAGGAAGGAGGAGGAGGAGGAGATTGGATTTATACCCTGCCCTTCACTACCCAAAGGAGTCTCAGAGTGGCTTACAAAATCCTTTCTCTTCCCCTCCCCATAACAGACACCCTGACCGATTTCACACAAGAGCTGTGCCGCGGTCACACCTCCCTTTGCCCTGCTTCTATTGGTCAATTTCCCACGCAAAGCCAGGCGGCTGCATTTTGACCTGCAGCTTCACCCGGTTTTCCCCACGGTTTCGTGATCCTCAAAAAAAAGGATCACAAAACTGCAGGGAAAATTGGTTGAAGCCGCGGGTCAAAATGCAGCTGCACGACTTCAAGTGGGAAATTGACCAATAGAAGCAGGGCAAAGGGAGACACGACCGCGGCGCAGCTCTTGTGTGAAATCGGTCCCTGTGAGAAAGCTCTGACAGAAACTGCTCTTTTTCAAGAACAGCTGTGTCAGAACTATGGCTTGCCCGAGGTCAACCAGCAGGTGTAAGTGGAGGAGTAGGGAATCAAACCCGGTTCTCCCAGATTAGAGTCCGTGCACTTAACCATTGGTCAATTTCCCACTCAAAGCCATGCAGATGCATTTTGTCCCGTGGCTTTGCCCGATTTTCCCGGCGGTTTCGTGATCCTCAAAAAACAGGATCACGAAATGGGGTGAAGCCGCGGGTCAAAATGCAGGCCCACGGTTTCGAGTGGGAAGTTGACCAATGGAAACAGGGCAAAGGGAGGCATGACGGCGGCGCAGCTCCTTGTGCGAAATCAGCCTGGCTCTCGAAATGAAATAGGGAAGTCTATTCTTCCAGTCCTCTCAGCTTGCTTCTCAGTTCTTAAGGACAATGGCACTGCTCTTGGCAAATGCACTGTCTGCTCACAGAGTTTGGGTTACTGAATACCTTAATGGATTGCCTGACTTGGATTGCCTGACTATGACCTGCAGCATTACTGTATAGCCTGCATGGCAAGAGAGCAGGGCCACAGCCAGACTTCCTTCTCAGTGCTGCTGCTGTACTTCAAGGTAAAGGTTTAAAGGGATTAATGGAAAATCAGGGGCATCCTCATAACCAACAGAAACATCTCAAACTCGGTTGCCAAGCCCCTGTGTTTATGTGCATGCTAACATCTCCAAACAGCTCTGTGAAATAAATAAGAACATTTCGAAACAGTCACCCTATTTCTACTAAACACTGTCCTTAAACAAAAAAGTGTCCTTAAATTACCTCTTACCTATAGTAAGCATCTTGCTAATACAGAGTCTTTTTTGAAAGCATGAAGCCTAGTAGATAAGGTATAAGTAGGTCTCCCATTTACTCACCTGGGGCAGAAAATTACCAGTCTCTCTGTCTTGATTTCTCAGCTACGAGGAACTGGGGAGAAAATGGCATATGAAAACACAGAGGTCTTCTAGAGATTTCCTCATGGCTCTGTGAGAAAGACCATAGAGACTGGGGGAGGGCAGCCTAGAGTGACATCATGAAATGAAATCACATCCTCCCCAAACTGCATGTTCTCCAGGCACTGAGCTCCCAAACTCCCAGTATTTGCAGAGACTGTGTTGGGAACTCTAAGCATAAGACTTAGTAGAAAAATAAAGGAGGAATGTATGAGACCATATTTTGAAATCTGTCTTGGACAGAATATGCCCTTGTAGATCCAGCATGATTGAAACTTTATCTCATATTTGTTTGACTATCTGCTCTTGGCCCCTCTGAGAGATTCTGGATTCAGCCTGTGATAGCTTCCAATGCTTTTTTCACCTCTCCAGCTTCTCTGCTAGCTGGTATTACATTAGTGATGGCAATTTTTTGGCTGCAGTAGCTGTTATGCCAGGGTGGAAAAAGAGGGTGGCATTAAAGTGATTTCTGTAGTCCAAGACTGTTGGGTCATCAGATTGTAAATAATGAAAGAAAGCTGTTTCATTCTGTTTTAACATTTCCCCTCTTAGAGTTCATTTCTCCATTGTGAGAAACAAAACCCACGAGTCTTTCTTTTTGGACCAGTTTCTTTTTCTTGATTCCAATTTCCCACCCATTAATATTAACGCCTGTAATTTATTGCTGCATCGATTACACACCAATGATGTATAATATAAAATTGGTAAGGGGGAAGAATAAAAGAAGGATCAACAATTGCAAAAAAACTGAAAAATGTGACAGTTGCAATATCTGAATAAAAAGAAACAACAAAGGGCCATTTTTTAAAAAAGGGGTTGTGGTTCAGTGGGAAATCATCTGCTTTGCATGCAGAAGGTCCTAGGTTAAAACCCTGGCATCCTTAGTGTAACAGGATCAGATAGTAAGTGATGACCCTGAAGAAGCAGTGAGAGCAGATAATTCTAGGGCTGCCAGCTCTGGGCTGGGGAATGCCTAGGCATTTGGGGGTGGAGCCTGGGAATGTGGGATTCAGGGAGGGGAGGAACCTCAGCGGGGCATAATTCCATAGCATCCACCCTCTAAAGCATCTATTTTCACCAGGGGGAACTGATATCTGTAGTGTGGGGATCAGCTGTATTTCTGGAAGATCTCCAGGCCTCCCTTGAGGTTGGCAGCCCTATGGTGTGGCTCAGTAGAAAGCAACTTCATGTGTGCATTCCCCCCCGCCTTAGATTCCCCCTGTCCCAAGATAACTCAAGCACCATCAGGGTGGAAGCATCAGGGGAAATCCTGGATGGGCAGAATTGTGTAAGACAAGTGGCTAGAGTTCAGAGGGCAACCCACCTCATTTTCTAACTGGAAACGTTCATATGCTTAAAAGGATGCCCTAATTCTTTATTTGCAAGATGTAATGATGCCATTTTTATTTTAAAATAGTGTTGAAACATATTCATTTGGGCAAACCAGTGATCCAAGTGGGGTGATGTACCCACCAACCCTATTGAGATCCAGTGTGGTATAGTGGTCAGAATGCTGGACTAAAATCTGGGACTCCCAGGTTCAAATCCCCACTCATGCCATGGAAGCTCGTTGGGTGTCCTTGGGCCAGTCACACATCTTCAGCCTAACCTACCTCACAGGGTTGTTATGAGGATAAAATGGAGGAGAGGAGAACGATGTAAGCCACTTTGGGTCACCGTTGGGGAGAAGGGCAGGATATAAAGGAAGTAAGTAAATAAATAATAAAATAAATATTTCCTGCTTCCTACAGGGAGTGCCTGCACCCGGATCTGGAGGATAAAGCAAGATTGTGTCCCTTGTCTTACTTCCCATCCTCCCTCCATGTGCCATCAGAAATGTTCAAGTGGAAGGAGTTGCGAGTTGCATTATAGCTTCTCTTGAGCCTTTGCAATAAAGCCAAAGCACTTCAGTGCACTCATTTTCTATCAGGAAGGAGGCACAAGTACCATGCTTGTTTAAAATAATCTTTTGCATTGGAAATCAGTGTTGTAATAAATTCAGAACAATCAGAGACTGAAAACATTATTCGAAAGGACTCGCACTCAGTTATCAAGAGGCAGTTGTAGTTCTTTTATTTTCCCTATCTGTCATTTGCAAGCTATGCACGGGGACCCTACAAGAATAATTAGAATCTGGGTATTTTCCCCAGATCAGACAAACTTACCTTTACATCACTAGTGTACGCAGTCCCATAAAAAGGTGATTTTCCTGAATTTCTCCTGAAGCAGTAGACCTGTTCTCTAGACCATTGGCTGCTCCACACCTTACACAGCAATCCGCTCTTATTTGCTATACTTGGTGTTGTTGAAATACAGATACCAACTGCATCCTTCTAGTAAGTCTATCTGTATAATATGCATGTTTGCAAACACAGGATTGCCATGCTTTGAACAGTCTTAGAAATCATATACAAATTGGTTCCCCATTAGAGGTGTGCATCAAGAACTTAACTAATCAAATCAAATCAATCTTTATTATTTAATATATTTACATATGGTGATTGCTAAAAATGAAGTTGGTTGGCAATGTCTGGAAAGCTTTCAAAATCAAACTGGCATAGGCATCTTGCAACCCATGATTGATAGATGTCCCTACCAAAGAAGGTTGTTGCCATATCTATTTTTATGGACAACATTTCCACTTTCTAATCATTTAGGGCTTTCTTAGTTCTGTAATGTGTAAAAAGAGGTAGATCTTGTTGGCTTGTGATTTCACTCTCTACTCTGGTCCTGATCCTGCATGTCTGCCATTTTGCTTTTTGAAGCTATGTACTGCAGGTTTGGAGGTGGAAAAAGAGCGGGGAAGAGACCCACAGAGTTGTAAATGTATCCCTCAATAAAAGGCAAAGTAAAGCCTGATGAGATGCAAAATATAGGGGGGGGCGGTTAGATATCCTAATGATAAATTTCACTGGTGTGTGTCTTGCGCTGCCAAGTCACTTCTAACTTATGAAGACCCTATAAATTAATTGCTGGAATATACAAGGTCTATAGTGCACCTACTTGAGGAAGACCAAAAGAACAGCCTACAGGGGACAGCTGAAGGACTGCTAGTTAGCATTGCTAGATTAGGGACTTCCCACTATTTCAAATCATGTCCTTCTTGTGTCCTGATTGGCTCTTTGGAGACTTCCTGCTCCAACTGAGCCCTTCCCCCTTTGTTCCTGTCTCTCACAGCCGTTAGTCAGTTAGTTAAGCCTCTCTCCCTCTCCTCTGTTCTAGCAGAGTTTATTTCTTCTTTAATACACCGAGTTATTTTCTTTAAACAGTTGGTGCTCCATTCTTCTGTATGTTTACAGTCTGCCAACATTAATGACCTCCAAAATGACCT
>NW_015169839.1:220938-221075 GCF_001447785.1 Gekko japonicus | reverse complement strand
AAGTGGGTCTTTGTTCATTACTTTAAATATACACCGGGGGCGGCGGGGGGGACTATCAACAATTGATAGTTAATATTACCAGCCTATTAGATAGCAGACTGTGTGATGCATTTTTCTTTTCTTTTTTTAGTGTTCAT
>NW_015169839.1:201406-219044 GCF_001447785.1 Gekko japonicus | reverse complement strand
ACCAATGGAAACAGGGCAAAGGGAGGTGTGACGGCGGCGCAGCTCCTTGTGCGAAATCAGCCTGGCTCTCAAAATGAAATAGGGAAGTCTATTCTTCCAGTCCTCTCAGCTTGCTTCTCAGTTCTTAAGGACAATGGCACTGCTCTTGGCAAATGCACTGTCTGCTCACAGAGTTTGGGTTACTGAATACCTTAATGGATTGCCTGACTTGGATTGCCTGACTATGACCTGCAGCATTACTGTATAGCCTGCATGGCAAGAGAGCAGGGCCACAGCCAGACTTCCTTCTCAGTGCTGCTGCTGTACTTCAAGGTAAAGGTTTAAAGGGATTAATGGAAAATCAGGGGCATCCTCATAACCAACAGAAACATCTCAAACTCGGTTGCCAAGCCCCTGTGTTTATGTGCATGCTAACATCTCCAAACAGCTCTGTGAAATAAATAAGAACATTTCGAAACAGTCACCCTATTTCTACTAAACACTGTCCTTAAACAAAAAAGTGTCCTTAAATTACCTCTTACCTATAGTAAGCATCTTGCTAATACAGAGTCTTTTTTGAAAGCATGAAGCCTAGTAGATAAGGTATAAGTAGGTCTCCCATTTACTCACCTGGGGCAGAAAATTACCAGTCTCTCTGTCTTGATTTCTCAGCTACGAGGAACTGGGGAGAAAATGGCATATGAAAACACAGAGGTCTTCTAGAGATTTCCTCATGGCTCTGTGAGAAAGACCATAGAGACTGGGGGAGGGCAGCCTAGAGTGACATCATGAAATGAAATCACATCCTCCCCAAACTGCATGTTCTCCAGGCACTGAGCTCCCAAACTCCCAGTATTTGCAGAGGCTGTGTTGGGAACTCTAAGCATAAGACTTAGTAGAAAAATAAAGGAGGAATGTATGAGACCATATTTTGAAATCTGTCTAGGAAAGAATATGCCCTTGTAGATCCAGCATGATTGAAACTTTATCTCATATTTGTTTGACTATCTGCTCTTGGCCCCTCTGAGAGATTCTGGATTCAGCCTGTGATAGCTTCCAATGCTTTTTTCACCTCTCCAGCTTCTCTGCTAGCTGGTATTACATTAGTGATGGCAATTTTTTTGGCTGCAGTAGCTGTTATGCCAGGGTGGAAAAGGAGGGTGGCATTAAAGTGATTTCTGTAGTCCAAGACTGTTGGGTCATCAGATTGTAAATAATGAAAGAAAGCTGTTTCATTCTGTTTTAACATTTCCCCTCTTAGAGTTCATTTCTCCATTGTGAGAAACAAAACCCACGAGTCTTTCTTTTTGGACCAGTTTCTTTTTCTTGATTCCAATTTCCCACCCATTAATATTAACGCCTTTAATTTATTGCTGCATCGATTACACACAAATGATGTATAATATAAAACTGGTAAGGGGGAAGAATAAAAGAAGGGAAAAAAACTGCAAAAAACTGAAAAATGTGACAGTTGCAACATCTGAATAAAAAGAAACAACAAAGGGCCATTTTTTAAAAAAGGAGGCGTGGTTCAGTGGGAAATCATCTGCTTTGCATGCTGAAGGTCCTAGGTTAAAACCCTGGCATCCTTAGTGTAACAGGATCAGATAGTAAGTGATGACCCTGAAGAAGCAGTGAGAGCAGATAATTCTAGGGCTGCCAGCTCTGGGCTGGGGAATGCCTAGACATTTGGGGGTGGAGCCTGGGATTGTGGGATTCAGGGAGGGGAGGAACTTCAGCGGGGCATAATTCCATAGCATCCACCCTCTAAAGCATCTATTTTCACCAGGGGGAACTGATATCTGTAGTGTGGGGATCAGTTGTATTTCTGGAAGATCTCCAGGCCTCCCTTGAGGTTGGCAGCCCTATGGTGTGGCTCAGTAGAAAGCAACTTCATGTGTGCATTCCCCCCCGCCTTAGATTCCCCCTGTCCCAAGATAACTCAAGCACCATCAGGGTGGAAGCATCAGGGGAAATCCTGGATGGGCAGAATTGTGTAAGACAAGTGGCTAGAGTTCAGAGGGCAACCCACCTCATTTTCTAACTGGAAACGTTCATATGCTTAAAAGGATGCCCTAATTCTTTATTTGCAAGATGTAATGATGCCATTTTTATTTTAAAATAGTGCTAAAACATATTCATTTGGGCAAACCAGTGATCCAAGTGGGGTGATGTACCCACCAACCCTATTGAGATCCAGTGTGGTATAGTGGTCAGAATGCTGGACTAAAATCTGGGACTCCCAGGTTCAAATCCCCACTCATGCCATGGAAGCTCGTTGGGTGTCCTTGGGCCAGTCACACATCTTCAGCCTAACCTACCTCACAGGGTTGTTATGAGGATAAAATGGAGGAGAGGAGAACGATGTAAGCCACTTTGGGTCACCATTGCGGAGAAGGACAGGATATAAAGGAAGTAAGTAAATAAATAAAATAAATATTTCCTGCTACCTACAGGGAGTGCCTGCACCCGGATCTGGAGGATAAAGCAAGATTGTGTCCCTTGTCTTACTTCCCATCCTCCCTCCATGTGCCATCAGAAATGTTCAAGTGGAAGGAGTTGCGAGTTGCATTATAGCTTCTCTTGAGCCTTTGCAATAAAGCCAAAGCACTTCAGTGCACTCATTTTCTATCAGGAAGGAGGCACAAGTACCATGCTTGTTTAAAATAATCTTTTGCATTGGAAATCAGTGTTGTAATAAATTCAGAACAATCAGAGACTGAAAACATTATTCGAAAGGACTCGCACTCAGTTATCAAGAGGCAGTTGTAGTTCTTTTATTTTCCCTATCTGTCATTTGCAAGCTATGCACGGGGACCCTACAAGAATAATTAGAATCTGGGTATTTTCCCCAGATCAGACAAACTTACCTTTACATCACTAGTGTACGCAGTCCCATAAAAAGGTGATTTTCCTGAATTTCTCCTGAAGCAGTAGACCTGTTCTCTAGACCATTGGCTGCTCCACACCTTACACAGCAATCCGCTCTTATTTGCTATACTTGGTGTTGTTGAAATACAGATACCAACTGCATCCTTCTAGTAAGTCTATCTGTATAATATGCATGTTTGCAAACACAGGATTGCCATGCTTTGAACAGTCTTAGAAATCATATACAAATTGGTTCCCCATTAGAGGTATGCATCAAGAACTTAACTAATCAAATCAAATCAATCTTTATTATTTAATATATTTACATATGGTGATTGCTAAAAATGAAGTTGGTTGGCAATGTCTGGAAAGCTTTCAAAATCAAACTGGCATAGGCATCTTGCAACCCATGATTGATAGATGTCCCTACCAAAGAAGGTTGTTGCCATATCTATTTTTATGGACAACATTTCCACTTTCTAATCATTTAGGGCTTTCTTAGTTCTGTAATGTGTAAAAAGAGGTAGATCTTGTTGGCTTGTGATTTCACTCTCTACTCTGGTCCTGATCCTGCATGTCTGCCATTTTGCTTTTTGAAGCTATGTACTGCAGGTTTGGAGGTGGAAAAAGAGCGGGGAAGAGACCCACAGAGTTGTAAATGTATCCCTCAATAAAAGGCAAAGTAAAGCCTGATGAGATGCAAAATATAGGGGGGGGCGGTTAGATATCCTAATGATAAATTTCACTGGTGTGTGTCTTGCGCTGCCAAGTCACTTCTAACTTATGAAGACCCTATAAATTAATTGCTGGAATATACAAGGTCTATAGTGCACCTACTTGAGGAAGACCAAAAGAACAGCCTACAGGGGACAGCTGAAGGACTGCTAGTTAGCATTGCTAGATTAGGGACTTCCCACTATTTCAAATCATGTCCTTCTTGTGTCCTGATTGGCTCTTTGGAGACTTCCTGCTCCAACTGAGCCCTTCCCCCTTTGTTCCTGTCTCTCACAGCAGTTAGTCAGTTAGTTAAGCCTCTCTCCCTCTCCTCTGTTCTAGCAGAGTTTATTTCTTCTTTAATACACCGAGTTATTTTCTTTAAACAGTTGGTGCTCCATTCTTCTGTATGTTTACAGTCTGCCAACATTAATGACCTCCAAAATGACCTATCATTAACAGCCTTCCTTGAGTCTTACAAACTGAGGGTTGTGGCTTCCTTGATTGAGCCAGTCCATCTCATATACAATCCCCACCCTATTTTCTGCCATTATAAATTACTGAAGGTTGTACTCTATTTACCCATGCATTGATTTACTTTGGAACAATCTGTCCTGTCCTATAAGGTATAAGTGGGTCTTTGTTCATTACTTTAAATATACACCGGGGGAGGGGGGGGGACTATCAACAATTGATAGTTAATATTACCAGCCTATTAGATAGCAGACTGTGTGATGCATTTTTCTTTTCTTTTTTTAGTGTTCATGTGAGAGCACTGTCATGTATTTGCACAAAACGTTATGGAATGCCTTAGCGTTCATGTGCGAGCGTTCATATTTATTTACATTCAAAGTTATGGAATGTGCACGGTATTTTGCCTTAATACCCATTAGGGTTGCCTGGCACCATTTCCCCAGAAGTGCCACCTCACCTTTGGCCTTACAGTGTTATGGGTTTTTTAAAAAAATCTCCTCCCACTACTAAACAGGAGGAGCCAGCTGCTGGTGGGAAGTTTCCCACCATAGCCGATTACCTGGCAACTCAGGTGTCCATGTGTGAACATTGTCATACATTTGCACTTGAAGTTATGGAACACCTTCGACACTTGCATCCGGAATGGAAGTGAATTCTTAAATTGTTTTTATGTATTTTATACTGTAATTTATATGCACTTTGTGCTCATGTAAGCTGCCCTGAGCCCGCTTGCGAGAAGGGCGGGGTATAAATGTAATGAAAATAAATAAAATAAAATAAATAAATAAATAAAATAGCTTATACCAAATATGTATGCATCTAAGCTCTGGTTGGGATGTAGAATGGTATGGTATAGCCTGCTCTCATCATTTCTCAGAAGCTAAGCAGGGCTGATACAAAAGATCTGATGAAGTAATGAGAAGCCACCAAGGAAGACTCTGCAGAAGAGGGCAAACCACCCCTGCTTCTCACTTGCCTTTGCTGGTGTCGCCATAAGTGGGTTGCAGCTTGACTGCTCATGCATATGGAAACTTTGGCCTCACTGGGACATTAAAACAGCAGCATTCTAGTTCATGGGGACGGATAATATCTGCATGCATACAGCTTCTGTGTGCTTAGGTGCTCTTGTTGGGCCAAATGTGGACAGGAGGCAGAGGGACTTGTGTGAGAGAATGGGACTATTGTGCTTGCTCCTACACCACCTCTACATTCATACATCCTGTGTCATATGTATAATGCTAGTATGGCACAGTGGTTGAAGATTCTTTAATGAGATACAGATTGTTCTTATTTCTCAGTTCTTTCAGGTACATTAATACAAGGTTACCAAACTCTCTGTTTGGAAGTTATTATATTTTTTCCAATCATGCAAATAGAAATCCTACATCAGCCTTAATCACACTACATAAAACTATCTGAATGCTAAATAATTATTCATTAGCAGTGACTGTTGAAGAAGCAGAAATCAAATCAATCTGCACTTTAGAAAATTGTTGGAGAAGGGAGGAGTTTCCTCCAGACTTTGCTCGAATTTAGATCCTAAAGTGTCAAGCTCCAAAGTCGAAATGCCAAAACTTTTGGGGGACTTTAGAATTGTTTTAAAATAATTTACAGCGCAGTCCTAAAGCTTATTGAAGTCAATGGGTTGGATTCAACCAGCTTTTCTGCTGGTGAAAAAGGAAGGAAGGGTCACTTTTGACTACCCCAAAAGGCTATGCTGAGGATCATAGACAAACTGCATGTGGGTTAAGGGCTGTTCTAGGAGGGGAACTAGATTTTAAAAAATCTGGTTGGATCCAACCCAGTAAGTTTAAAGGGAGGCAACTCTGTTTTAGATTGCACTGATAATGCAGTTCAAGCAAGATTTTGACTTTAAAAGGTATATCTATACTACTTGCAACAAAGAAGAAAAATTGTATAGGAACTGGCAGTAGAACAAGTTTTGATGCTGAGTTTTTCTGCTATCCCAGGTCTCCTTATTTCCTGTTATCCAGAGCTATGGCATAGTGGGAAAGCATATGGTTTCCACGCAGGAAGTTCAAGGTTCAATCTCTAGAGCCTTTAAGCTTCTGGTATTGGGAAAGATAATTTTCAGGCTCACAACCTCAAGGATGGGTGCTAGTCAAAGTAGACAGCTACTGAGCTAGATGCACCAAAGGTCTCACTCAGTATAAAGTAGCTTTATATGCAGAGTTGCCAGCCTGTCAGTGCCAGCAGGGGATCTCCCACCCCCAGGACCTCTGTCAGAGTAGCAGGGAATAAGTTGTTGCAAATGGCCATTAGGCCAAAGGTGTGACATAACTTCTGGAGCAACTCCAGAAATAATGTCTGTCTGCTCCAGGAATCACTGGAACCTTTATCATAGAGTTTCTGGTAATCCCTAGAGAGGTGTGGCGGTTTCAAACCGGGAGTCTTCCGTTTCCAGATGAACCGGTACAGGGCTGCCGTTTCACACATGGCTTGCCCCTACCAGAAAGGAGCTGATTCACAAGCGTTAGATCCCGGTAGGGAACTGATTCCTAACCGGGTTCTGTCTGAAATGACAGACCACAACCCGGTTGAGAATCGGTTCCCTACCAGGACATAGCGCCTGTCTGAAATTCCCCATAGTTTCTGGTAATCCCTAGAGAGGTGTGGTGTCATGTCCAGGTTTTCCCAGAAGTGACATCACCTGCACCCTCCATATCCCTGCCCCCCCAGTATCCCACTGGTATGTTCAGGACTAGATGGTAAACATCTTGAAAAAAGCATTATACTACAATTTTATTTATTTATGTATTTATTATTTTCAATTTGTATCCCACCTTTCCAGAGAACTGGCAATGTCTTTCTTTAACCAATTAGGCTTCATGTTTTGCATGAACAGGCTGGTGCCTTCACATTACTTAATCACATCTTTTGTACTAGACTTGCAGCTGCTAAAACTATGGGTATGGACAGAGTCTCTTTTGGCAGGGAGGGGGACTGAAGGCCATGGAAGTCTATTCAGCATCACAGATACTAGAGGTTTTTCTGGTTGTGCTGAAAGAGAATTATTGGCTCACAGTCCCACCCAATGAGCTTCAGGGCCTGGAAAAGGATTTTAATTCTTTAAATTTATTTTGTTTAAAACATTTTACGCCACCTTTCCAACTGATCAGAGTCCCCAAGGCAGTGCACATAAAACCATTACAACATTTGAAATTTGAAAAATTCAAACGTTTAACATTATAAAACAATTCCATAAAATCACATAAACAAACAAGACCAGAACTAGGGAGGAGGGACAATAATTGTTATTGGGGGTAGGCCAAAATAAACCAAAAAAAGTCTTCTCTCACTGATGGAATTCAAACCTAGAAGCCGCCATATTAAAAGGCAGTAGCTGTCTGAATACCAGAGCTAGGAGGCAACACTGAGGGAAGGCCTTGGACTCTATGCTCTGTCTGTTGGTTCACTAGGCAACTGCTAGGCCACTTTGTGAAACAGAAAAGTAGATTAGATGGAGCACTGGTTTGAACCAAACAGGACTCTTGTTAGACTTGTATGTCTTCCTGATTCATTCTAACACTACTCTGGCTCCCACAATGAACTGACTACTGGGTTTTCTCTTGCAAGCACAACAGAATCAGCATGGAAAGGGATGAGCCACATCTTTAGGTTTTATTGAAAGGGACATCCTTCTGTCCTACTGCAGAGGTAATCTCAATAAATATTGCTGTTGCAAACTTATTATAAGGATTATGAAAACATTTCAAGGAGTAAGCCAAGGGCTTTGCTTTTTGATGTGCTGTGAAAGAAGAAAATCAATAAACCATTTAAAATGTATTACAGAATGAACGAAAAAATAATTTATAGAGCACTTCCCATGTGTTACATGATGGCTAAATGAATGGTCATAACTGTAAATGATAGGAGAGGAAGGAATCCATACAAAATTAAATAAAGTCTTGCAAATTTTGACTATGCTCCTGGTTGTCTAAAAAGGATTTTCTTGTTACTCACCCATGAGAGTTGGGGTTCTATCAGGGAAGCTTTCCTTCATGTCATACATCATTTCAAAGAGACACATATAGCCTAGAAACTGCTCTAAGGCAGCTGAGAGCGAGTGTCACTTTGAGTTAAATGCATTATTAAACTGTTGGGGATTTTCACATCACGGGTCATTTATCTATGCTAAATTGGGTCAAAAAGCCTTTATATGTGGCCAGACAAATGAGAAATAAGAACAAAATCCTCCCTTGGGAACAATTCCCTTGACAACCCCACCAAATTATTAATACCCCCTCCCCCATAAATAGGAAAGGATGGGTGGGAAGAGCATAGGAATGTGAAAGTATTATTTATTAACAAAAGAAAGAAAGAAAGAAAGAAAGAAAGAAAGAAAGAAAGAGAACTGAATCCATGTATTCCTTACTATTCCTATCCTTTGATGTTCCAAAATATCTTTCTGCACTAATTTTCACTCCTTCTGAATTCCAGTTTGCCAGTGAAAAAGTCCAATCTTAATTCCAAAATTGGAACATGTGCATTTTGCCAAAACTTTCTAGGTTCTTCTGTTGTACTTATAGTTGTATCAAGAATCTTTACATGCCATTCCACTGATGCACACATGCATTCCTGTACGCAAGTAAACGGATACAAATATGAACAGTTACATCAAGATGCAGACACAAATACAAATATGAACAGTTACATCAAGATGTATTCAGAAGGTACATGCATATCAGTTGTGAAAAAATGTTAAGAAAAGGAATGTTGTGATGATCCACACATAGCTCCTGCTCTGCAAATATTTCAGGTTATTATTAAACAAACCAATAGAAGATCCCTACGGCATCATTTCCACTTTGGAAACAAGCCCAGATCGTTTGAAACACCGAGGAAAATGTGACCAGTGTGGTGTAGAAGAAGAGAATATTTTTATAACCCACTTTTCTCTACCTTAATGTGTCTCAAAGCAGCTTACAATCGCCTTCTCTTCCTCTCCCCACAACTTGCACCTTGTGAGGTAGGTGGGGCTGAGAGAGCTCAGAGAGAACTGTGACTGGTCCAAGGTCACCCAGCAGGCTTCAGGTGGAGGAGGAGTGGGGAATCAAACCCAGCTGTCCAGATTAGAATCCACCACTCTTATCCACCATAGCACGCTGTCTCTTCAGTGTAGGGGTTAGAATGTCAGCCTAGGATCTGGGGGATCCAGGTTTAAATCTCCACTCTGCCATTGAAGCTTGCTGGGTGACCTTGGGCCAGTCACATACTCTCAATCTAATCTACCTCATAGGGTTGTTCTGAGGGTAAAATGATGTAGACTGATTTAGTAAAATAATGTAAGCTGATAATGGCGTACAGTGCTTTGGGGGCGCATTGGAATAAATGAAGTAAATAAATAATAAGTAAAGTGGAAGACAGAGCTGCGGTGACTCAAGTGGTTAAGACACTGAACTGCAGGCTGTGGAAGGTCACACATGACCACAGAAACATCTTCGGACAGCGCTGGCTCTTCGGCTTTGAAACGGAGATGAGCACCACAACCCTAGAGTCGGACTCGACTGGCTTTCGAGCAAGGGAACCTTTACCTTTACCTTTTTAAAGTGGAAGACTGGGTGGGGACCAGTGTTCCCTTTAAGATGAGTTAGTGTGCGCTAGCTCACAGTTTTTTAGCCTCTGGCTCACACATTTTTGTCTTAGCTCAGGAATGATGGCTCCAGAGCAAACTAATTTATGCAGTAGCCAAATTTTAATGCCAGTAGCTCACAAAGTAGAATTTTGGCTCATAAGACTCCATAGCTTAGAGGGAGCATTGGTGGGGACTGATAACAGAAACGTTGTTTGTTGAATGGGAAAGAGAGAAAGAATCAGGGAAAGGATATGGGGACTGCCAGGAAGACAGTAAGTGGAAATAGTATGGGGAAGGGGAAACAGAGGGAAATGAAGTTATGTCCTCAAGTCCTTGCATGTTCTCACTTGTTCATAATAGTACCATACAGAAGGATCTTTTCAAACAAATTAAATTTCCTCATACTGTCTTGCTCTTTTTTGTGACATTGACCAATTAGTAGCTACATGCTAAAATCACTGCAGACACATTCTTTCTATAATGCTTACATCGGCCCTTCAAGGTGGGCCGGTATTGATATCTCCCTATTAATAATTCCAAAGGGCAGCATTTTGAGGCATCACACAGTATTCCAGCCTAAGTTTGCATGAGCTTTGATAAACTCACTTCTTCAGGTACCTAAAGTGTACAACCACTGGGAGTCATTTTACCTACTGCTGGTGGGGGGTTACAAAGAGGGTAGAACAAGATCAAGGGGAGTAATCCATGTATATGGAGTGAGTATGAGATGCTCCCATCTAACAACAGCAAAGCAGAACACACACTGAGTCTAATGCAGGATGAATCGGGACATGTGTAAACTGCAGCATTTGAGAGATGTTACCACCTTTAGTGGGGGAGTGGAATGTTATCGCCCAATCTCATTGGATATCAGAAGCTAAGCAGGGTCAGTACTACCACCAAAGAAGATTGTAGAAGAAGGCAATGGCATACCACCTCTGCTTCTCCCTTGCCTTGCAAACCCCTTCTTGGGTTCACCATAAATTGGTTATGACTTGATGGCTCATGCATACATACCACGTATAGCTGGTTAGAAATCCAAGTTTCTTGTTATGCAGGACATCGTCTGCACTTTGTTAATGAACACTTTTACATTGAAGCCTACCTTTTGAAGGCGAACAGTAATCTTAATTTAGGCTGAAATCCAACCCCCCAATTTTTTCCCCTAGGAGTGAGCTGTCCCCACTAGATAAAATGGGGCTTACCTCTGAGTGGTTCTGCTGGGATTGCTCCCTTAATCTCCATGTTACAGGGCATAAGGCTGACAGAACAGTGGTTTTCCTAAGGCTAAGAGAAAACTTGAGGCTGAGATGAGCTCTCCCGTTCTGCTGCACCAGCTCCTTCTGCTATAAATGCCTCCAACAAATGCACGGCGACAATAGAAATGAATTTAACCCAGATTTGCTGTATGCATTACAAAGTTTCTCATTTAATAAGCTAGATGTACTTCATATGTGCTGTAATCACATTATTAAATTATTTTACCCTAAATGTCTACATCTTCCTGAATGCAAAAGAAGAGGAAAGCAGTAATTAGAGTAGGTTAAAATATATCCTCCAAGGATATTAAATATGCAAGAGCTCATCCATGAAAATTAGACTGCAAGAGGTTACACCATGTATTGCCTTATTTTGTAACATATCAAATTAGCTTTCATGAATAAATATATCTAATAATGTTTAGCTCTATAATTTAACGGCACCCGATTAAAATACTTTCTGAATCAGCCAAGCTGTGTATTTGATCGCCTAGGATGATCAGCTTCTGAGTACACAATAATTAAATGTGCAGCTTGTACTGATTTTGGTACACACTATTCAGCGGCCTATGAACTTTAATCCCTTTTTAACAGATATGTTCAATAAATACTTATAAATGAACATTCAGATTGACTAGGAGAAATAAACAACTTCCTTCCTTCCTTCCTTCCTTCCTGCCTTCCTTCCTTCCGATCTAAATATCTTCTAGCCAGAAATTTCCTTGTTTAGAACTTAGCTTTCTGCTACAGGGACTTTGCTGGGTGGATGTGACAGACACGAGACAATTTCGTCCTCTTTTCTTCCCCCATTCAGCTTGGACTAATCAAATTTGAAAGGACGAATAAGCATAACAAATGATAAAAAAACAATTATTTACTGTTCAAGATCTATGTATCATACAGCTTTCATTGGAGGAAATGGGAAGGAAGGGAAGAGAAAGAAAGAAAAGGGAGGGAAGGGAAGGGAAACTTTTCCTTGTCAGTTCAGTCTGTTGTGCATCTTTTCTGTTCCTTAGAGCCAACAGCCTAATCAATTGATAAGTCTCTAAACGTTTTTTGGTGCCCATTCTTGAATTATTGCAGCTGTTTCCTGTTTCTGAGACTTTTAAAGCCCATACTTTGTAACCATTAAACACAAAGCACTTTCCAGTTCTGTTAACCTGTGTCATCCACCATACAGAGTGGGAAAGTATTAAACATCACACTTACAAATTTAAGACAATTAAGTCTGTTTGTTACACCTGACTCTTGTTTTCTCATCAACATGCATAATCCACAGCAAACTCTATAGGATCCAGGGAAAGGGGGTCCTGTTTGGGGTCTGCTATGATCTCTGATTAAGAATGACAGAATCTTGTACGTAAAAATAATATGAAAGAAATCCACTGTATCTCACATTCCTAAAGTTGAGGCAGTGTGTGAAGTGGTTCATAACCTGCAGCTTGAATGACTTTTTTCAATGATGATGATGATGATATAGACAAAAGTGAAAGGCAGGTGTTGTGATAATGGAGCTCCCATATTTCTAGTTGGGGTTCAAATAAATGAAAAATCAATCATTTTGTTATAACCAGCAGAACTGCCACTGACCCACATGCCAAGGCAAAATGTCTATGTATATTTGTGTATCCAGCAGTGCAATCCTAAGCAGTTGTACCTGTCTAAACTCATTGACTTCAATGCATGTAGAAGAGCATTTAGGTTTGCACTGTAAGCACTGTTTACCTCAGAAATGGCTGAGCCAATGAGGACAGGGATGATTCTGAATTTCTCACCCCTGCCTTCATCCTTGTAGCCTTGAAAAAACTTCATTACAATGTGACTTCATTGTCCTCCTCTTCTTAGACCCCTTTCATGCCTATTAGAGACAGGACCATGGACAGCGACCCTGAACCACCTGCACTTGCAACCTGCTGATTGCTCTCTTGTAATTAACTGCAGAAAACAATTGCCTTCATAGATCAATGTCATTGTCAACCAAGGTACAGCCTCCTGCTTAGTTTTTGTGTTGTTGTCTGAAGCAGATGGAAACTTTTTTTTTGTCTGTTAAAGAATAACAGCACTTCTGCTTCTAGAATGCAGTACCTGTCTATGCTGCACCCACAACAGATTGACTGTCATGGATTACCCTCTAGAGAAGCCTTGGAATTATTGTTCTGTGATAGTGGAGGAGGGTGGCAAGAAATCCCTAGAAGAAAATTCTTCACTCCATCCTGAAACAATGTTCCTTGAGATACCATGATAGCTAAACTCTTAGCTGTCAAATCTATCTTTCTGGAGTAGCACTATTCCAGTATGAAGGGGTTGGTGGCTATTGATTACTAGTTAGTGGTCATAAATCTCTTTCCCCCACCCTCAAAAATGTTGAGGGAGGAAGAAGAGAAGAGAGAAGAGAAGAGATTGGATTTATACCCACCCTTCACTCAGAGTCTCAGAGCGGCTTACAAACTCCTTTCCCTTCCTCTCCCCACAACGGACACCCTGTGAGGTAGGTGGGGCTGAGACAGCTCTGACAGAAACTGCTCTTTTTAAAGAACACCTCTGACAGAACTATGGCTTGTCCAAGGTCATCCAGCAGCTGTGAGTGGAGGAGTGGGGAATCAAACCCGGTTCTCCCAGATTAGAGTTTGTGCACTTAACCACTACACCAAACTGGCTCTCTGTTAGGGGACTATCAGATATCTGATAGGCACTATTGGTAAATCTTCAGAGGCCAAGATGTTCAGGGACATTCAAAGACTGGTGTGTGATATTTGAAAAACTGAAGCCTCATATTCTATCATGTGTGCATCATTCTTTGGATCCGGCCCATACTGCCAGTCATTAGAGAATATGAGTCACACATTTGAAATTATGCTGAATGGTTGCACTACCTTGGATCTCTTCATTGAGACTTCATTCATACATTTATTTCCTGCATTTCTGCTGTACAGCCTCCTGCTTAGTTTTTGTGTTGTTGTCTGAAGCAGATGGAAACTTTTTTTTTGTCTGTTAAAGAATAACAGCACTTCTGCTTCTAGAATGCAGTACCTGTCTATGCTGCACCCACAACAGATTGACTGTCATGGATTACCCTCTAGAGAAGCCTTGGAATTATTGTTCTGTGATAGTGGAGGAGGGTGGCAAGAAATCCCTAGAAGAAAATTCTTCACTCCATCCTGAAACAATGTTCCTTGAGATACCATGATAGCTAAACTCTTAGCTGTCAAATCTATCTTTCTGGAGTAGCACTATTCCAGTATGAAGGGGTTGGTGGCTATTGATTACTAGTTAGTGGTCATAAATCTCTTTCCCCCACCCTCAAAAATGTTGAGGGAGGAAGAAGAGAAGAGAGAAGAGAAGAGATTGGATTTATACCCACCCTTCACTCAGAGTCTCAGAGCGGCTTACAAACTCCTTTCCCTTCCTCTCCCCACAACGGACACCCTGTGAGGTAGGTGGGGCTGAGACAGCTCTGACAGAAACTGCTCTTTTTAAAGAACACCTCTGACAGAACTATGGCTTGTCCAAGGTCATCCAGCAGCTGTGAGTGGAGGAGTGGGGAATCAAACCCGGTTCTCCCAGATTAGAGTTTGTGCACTTAACCACTACACCAAACTGGCTGTCTGATAGGGGACTATCAGATATCTGATAGGCACTATTGGTAAATCTTCAGAGGCCAAGATGTTCAGGGACATTCAAAGACTGGTGTGTGATATTTGAAAAACTGAAGCCTCATATTCTATCATGTGTGCATCATTCTTTGGATCCGGCCCATACTGCCAGTCATTAGAGAATATGAGTCACACATTTGAAATTATGCTGAATGGTTGCACTACCTTGGATCTCTTCATTGAGACTTCATTCATACATCTATTTCCTGCAATCTACACAGGACAGACTTTTAGAAACTGCCACGATCACGACCAATGTACAGGATCAAATTAGAGAATCCCAAACAGAAAACCACACAAATTTGGAGGAAGGGCAGGAAATTAGCATCACTATGCAGTTGTGCTAGGGCATCAGTGAAAATGTCTCTCCTTTTTTCAATTTAGTGGCATAAGACTAAAAAAGCTTTCCAGAACTTCTGCCAGAAGACTCCTCCCACATACAAATTGCAGCCCTGTGCAAAGTGTTGTGGAGTTGCAGCTGACTTTTCACAGGTGCACGTGCACACACACACACACACACACACACACACATGTTGCCAGTGACCACAACTTGTAATGCCAGTGTCAGTGGGTTCTACTGTGCACTCTGTACACAAAATGTGTTCCCCTATATTAGGAGATTGTGTGACTCTTTCCAATTTTTCACAGTGGCTGAAAACACAGCAGAAAATCCCCTAGTGCTGGGCAAGATGGAAAACCAGGCTTCACAGCTGCTTATCAATTTCAGGAAAAGTCTGGTCAGTTTCAACAGAGGGTTTTCCCCTTTGCCTTTTTGTTCCCTTCCATTCAGTGAACCAACACTAAACTGCATGTGCAAAACCTGAACCACAAGGATTTAAATGGAGGTGCTTGCTGGATGCTACTGTGCAGCTGTGATAGGGCAATGGTGTATTTTTAAAAAAACTTTGGATGTCACCCCCCCACACACGTCACAAGTGATGTTCCACCCTGATTTAGAAAAGTGAATTTTTTAAAATTGTTGCTGCAGAATAAATACACTAGAAGGAAAAGAATGGTGTGTAAGGCAGGCACAGAATCCAAAGTCAAGATTAAAGTCTTACTGCTCTGAAAATCTGCAGTAAAATGTGTGTGTGTAATGGGCCTAATGTCAATACTTTCTTTCTTTTTTTAAAGGCAGAATGAAAGCTGTCAACTCCATTTTAACTTAAACAGCCAGCTACTTAGCTTGAAGCCATAGGCATTGCATTAGGAAAACACTGTGATGGGATCAGATCTGTAGAGATTTACCTTTCGCCCCTCAGTTTCTATGCCCAAAGAGAATTTTCCATTATATGATTTGCTACTTCCCACCCTCTTTTTTTCTAAAATAACTGAAACTTATATTTCTGTAACTTTTTCCCAAGATGTATTTTTGTGCTGTTTCTTTCATGTAAAGTTCTTCTAGTGAAAAGAAACCCAATTCCAGTGGTTTGGTACAAGGCATCCATAATGAACAAGTATTGGTACTACAAACTTCAGAGGCTCATATAACAAAAGAAAGTCTTGGAAAATAAAATATAAAAAATTAATAGAATGATTGTAGTGGCATACAGTGCAAAGAGAATAATACAAGAGAGCTTACTGTAGGCCTATGCATTTCATGTTTCTTTAAGTAAACGCAAAAGTCAAATTAGCAAACAGATTAAAAAAAACCTGGGATGATAAATAAAAAATAAGGAAACAATAAGGTGAACTGAAATTTCAGGATTTTTTTTCTTTTTTACATTTGTCTTTGATAGTTTGCAGTGTCAGTTTTCTTTCCTTTTTTGTCAAGAACAAAATAAAAGCAGAATTAGCTCAGATCATAGAATTTATGTTGTGTTTCTTTGTACAAAAAGATGGTTTATGTCTAAGGGGAAGTATATTTAACTTGACAAAAAATGAAAGCTTCTGGGAAAAGCAATAAACACAATAGCATAGCCAGCGTCACCCTTTTTTAATTTTACTGCAATACGTAGTCTAACGAAGACGCCTTAGATCAAGCAAATAATTGCTTGTCTGGAAAGTAGTCACAAATCTGGTTGCAAAATTAAACAGCCCTGCAGTATTTCACATTGGCTTGTATGGATCTATAAATCATAGTAACATTGAAAAAACTTTATATAAATAGAAAGCAGTCGTAAATTTCAACATAGGCTTCTGACTCTCATGTCTATAAATATGCATTATGGACTGGGGAGCATGTCTCCGTGACTAATAAAACACTTTACATATATGTAATGTCTTAGTCAATTTGGGAAGCTCTTGATTGGATGTAAGCAACCTCTTCTAGAAAAAAAAATCAACTTAACATATTTATTTATTTACAAAATGTATAACCTGCCTTTCTGCCCTCATTGAGGCAAAATCTGGAATCTACCTACACCCGATCCACTACCATTTCCTACTTTTGTATAGCTATATCAGCCATAGGGGCCAAGACCTGACATATATATATGTATTTCTGTATTTTTGTATCTGTCTTATTTTTAATTAGTTTAGTTTAGTTAGTTTGTTTGATTTCTATTCTGCTCCAGTTCCTGCAAGCAGGACTCAATAAATAATGATAATAAAATATATAAACAATAAAATACATACAGTCCAATTAAAGTTAGATGGCGACAAATGTCTATCCCACAGATAGCTGAGGTGACTGACATACAATCCATATTCCACTCATGGGGGTCTTAAACAGGAGAGAATCAAATCAAATCAAAAATATGGTTTGTAACCATCACAAGATCAGTTACAGCACTGTACATGAGTCTTATAAATTTTAGGAAATATACAATATTAAAGTTACTGAATAGCCTATGCATTCTTAAAACCACAGAACAGAGAATAGAAAAACAAATGATTTCACTTTATTCAATTCATGTACTTCATTTATGTTCCACTTTTCTCCACAAAGGAGACTGTAAACAGTTTATGACATTACCCTCCTTTTATCCTCACAACACCCCGCTGAGGTAGGTTAGGTTGAAAGTATGTGACTAGCCTGAGGTCACCCAGCAAGCTTTGGTGGCAGAGTTGGGATTTCAGTCTAAGTCTTCCAGATGCTAGTCTGACACTCAAACAACTTAACACCATGCTGGTTCATTCTGGCTCCCAAT
>NW_015169839.1:193543-201370 GCF_001447785.1 Gekko japonicus | reverse complement strand
CTTTCCCTATAATTTCTCACTGTGTCCATAATACCAAAAATAATATCCTTGTTCCATTAAAAGACTTGCAACTAATGGCCAAACTTCATTTGACAGTGTCCATGGGTCTGACCTTTGGGTGAAAACTTCATTTTAAAGCCTAATTAGGTGGTTTTAAAGTGCCATGAGGGACTGATCTTGATTGGGTCCATGGTGCAGGGGGATGAGGTGCTCTTGTTTTTCCTTTGCAACTTTTCAAGTACTGAAACAGCTGTTTGTGTGTGTTGGAGGGGGCTGTTTCAGCCCTTGAAAAGGCATGGGATGAAATGAGAGCACCTCATCCCACTGTGCTGTGGTCCCAGTCAGGATTGGGCCTTCACAGCATTTTAAAGGCACATGACCACAGAAACGTCTTCGGACAGCGCTGGCTCTTCAGCTTTGAAACGGAGATGAGCACCGCAACCCTAGAGTCGGATTCAACTGGCTTTCGAGCAAGGGAACCTTTACCTTTATTTTAATTGGGCATTAAAATGCTGGTGGTCCTCACATGTAGCTTGGCCATACATTACAATACACAGCCTAGGATGGACACAAAGGTACATTTCCTCTTCCAGAAGAGATCTTTCCACACATGCATGGAGTGTGGCTACCAAGTCTCCAGTGGGGGCAGGGGACCTTCCACAGGTCTTGTTCAGTTCAGTTCAGTAGCCTTTACTGGCATATAACACCACTGTAACCATCAAAATAAATAGAGAAGAGTAAAAAGGGGGAACCATATTACAAAATACATAATTTTATAAAATGCATAATGTTACAAAATATCATCACTTACTTCTGTAGCTTTTCCTGGCACAGCTTTATAGCTGATTGTAAAAACAGTTACCTTCACTATTGGTTCGGGTGAGGAGGAGTCATTCAAATGGTGATGCACCTTTAGAGCAGCTGGAAGGCCTATCGTATTAGTTAAGATAGAGTTTAGATATTTGAGATGTATATCTACATAAAAGTAACAGTTAAAAAATACGTGTGAAATTGTCTCAATGCATCTAAAGTCACAGTGACAATATCTAGCCAAATAAGCAGTTTCATTCTATCAGCCATGTGAAATCACAGGTGGCATAGCATTGAATCTGGCAAGAGAAAAGGCTCTCCATTGTTGTGGTATTTGTAAAGCAGATAGGTATGGGACCATTCGACCTACAGTAAAGGGGATCTCAAAACTCAAAGGAGAACAAGATTTGTTGGTGGAACTAAATAGTCTTTGAGTTTCAGTATCAAGAATTCTATGTTTAATCAGCTGATATGATATCCAATTATATGCTCATAACAGTTTTTTTTTTCTTGATGCATGCTAGCCAGTTGGACATATTTGACTCTGAAAGCATTTGCTGTGTAAGGCTCCCTGGGTCCGAACTGTAATGTAGACACAGCCAATATTTTACCTGTGGGTAGGGGATCCTCCATGCGGCCTCATGGACTCACTGGAAGTTGATACAGAAAGTGACAAAGTTAGTTCTAGGAATCAAAGAAACTATTGTAAAACCACAGAATTTCTAGTGATTCCTAGAGCTACCTTTGTCACTTCCTGTATCAATTTCTAATGAGTACTCAAGGCTGTATCCTCCCCCACAATGCTGTGCCCTTCCCAATCTACCCACAAGTCCATTGGAATCAGTGGGTTTGGAAGTGATGCAATTCTGCTTAGGATGGCAATGCCAGTCTATCAGTTCTCAAACATGATTATCCAGAAACTCCTGAAGTCAAGAAAGGTACAGAACTGCAAAATCAAAGGGAACCTTTCCATCAGATAGCATACTAATCTAGGGACAGGACAATCAAAGGGAAATGGAAGGATATAGCCTAAACAGGCAAACACTTATGGATTGACACTTGCTATGAGCAGAAGCACATCCTTGAATCAAACCTCATTGTTCAGACCCAACCCTGTGTTGTTCTATTTGGACAGGGGAAAGGGGAAAAAAAATCAATTAGTTATGCAGCATTGGAGGGACTGATCTCTGATTGGGATCAAGGATGATGTTTTTACTTGTTTTTTTAACAAGTCTATGGGAAATATCCCCTGAAAAATGTGATATCAAGTAGCAGGGGTTGTAACTATCTCTGTATTTACAACAAAGTACTTTTTTTTCCCTTGCGGAAAGGGCTGTCTTCAGAATACTGCAACCATAAATGCCATTCATTTGGGAGGACTTGCTTATAAATCACTATCCTGGACAGCCCATATTAGAAAAAGACAATATGAGGTATAAATATTCTATGGATTAATCAGAATCCCTGAAGCTGGAGAAGAGACAGAGAATGATTAATCAACTGTTGAGTCTGTTTGTTCTGACAGATTCCCTGACATATGCAGGCCATTCTTGGGCTTGAATCCTACCAGCTTTTCTACTGGCCAAGGAGACAGGCACAACTGCTCATCAAACAGGATTTGCAAGGAATTGTGGGACCCATGTGGACAACACCCATGTGGGACAAAACCCTGAGGAGGGAAATTAGGTGAAATTCGGTGCAGAAATCGGTGGTACCCAACCTGTCTAGAGACAGAGTTGCCAACTCTGGGTTGGGAAATACCTGGAGATTTGAAAGGTAGAGTCTAGGGAGGATGAGGTTTGGGGAGCGGACAGCCTTTATCAGGGTATAGTGCCATAGGGTGCCATTTTCTCCAGGGAAACTGATCTCCATTTTCTGGAGATCAGTTTTAACATCATGAGATCTCCAGGCCCCACCTGGAGGTTGGCAACCCTATCTAGAGCTCTCTGTCAGGGCATACTAACAATATAATTAGCACAAATTAATGTCTGAAGGTTGCAGATTATTCTTGTCATCCATGAGGACCCATTTAGGGGAGAAAGGTGAATGAACCGCACCTTTCCAATGCACGCCACAGGCCCTGGATGCTCCTGTGCACAAGCAAAACTAAAACAAAACAAAACACATACAAAAAACCAGGGCATGTGGCATCATGGGAAATGAGGTTTCCTGGGAACCTTATCCTGGAGGACTCCCAGCATTACTTATTCAAGTACGTGTTGACTGAACTGCAGAATTCTAGTTAAACATTCATCTTCACCATACAGCAAATTCATACGTAGATCTTCGTTAAGCAATGACAACAAAATGCTCTTCACCATGAAATAAACAGTTACATGTATCAGCCCCTAGGCAACGTTTTAGTTGTGCTCAAGGAACGTAGATTCTGAAGGGGAAAAGAGGAAAAAATCTTTGTGATGTACACTAATAATTTTAAAAGTGAATGAACCATGCGAAACGCAGGCTTATGTGTCTTTAGTTGCTGTGGAGATTCAGAATTGCTTGTCCTGAGTTTTCATTACATTAAAACTGAATATCCCATCCCTGCAGCCTCTCATTTCCCAGCAAGTATCATGAGTGATGCACACTTTAAATAGAAATCAATCACACAAATCACGAATCAGCAAGCCAATTGGCTGTGATTGGAAATCCTATCAAAGCAAAATATCCTTCCCTCTCTCATTCCACCCCTACCTCTCTCTTTTATTTTGGGCAGCTGGTCCAGCATGTTGATTTCATATCTGCGGATGGGCTTCAATTTGTTTATGTCACTGCAAATATCTTCTCATCCCAGCTGATTGCTAATATAGCCCAGTATTGCACAGACTGTGTAAGTTTAGCTTATCGGGGATGCTGCAGAGCCTTGTGTTTGTTAAGGCTGTTGGCAAAGAATGTGAGTTCTTGGTTTCACAGTGCTAGATAAATGGTGTCTGAGCTAACATTCATGAGGATCCTGGAAGACTCATTTAAAGCAAGCCCCGAGGCGACACGCTTTCTTGGCTTGCAGAAGCACACATCGAGCGTTGGCTGTTCTGATCTGCATTTGCAATGGATTGCCAAGATATTACAAAGATTATGCAGAGAGTTATCAAGAAGTTATGCTGGAAATGAACTTGCAGGATTTTGTATATCAGCAAGCAGCATTTCAGAGGGGAAGACACATGGTGATGTAGTGGCTGAAATGTCAGACTGGGAGGGTCCTGGGTTCTAATCCTCAAAAAACCTTGAGGACCCTTATTTGGGTGGAAAAGTGGCATAGAAATAGTTTAAATGAACAAATATGAAGCTTACTGACTGGTCTTGGTCCAGTTGCTCTGTTGACATTGGTATAAGGATAAAAATGGAAGTGGGAGAAACCATTCATACTGCCCTGAGTTCCATGGAGGAAGTAAAAGGTAAAGGTTCCCTTGCTCGAAAGCCAGTCAAATCCGACTCTAGGGTTGCGGTGCTCATCTCTGTTTCAAAGCTGAAGAGCCAGCGCTGTCTGGAGACATTTCCGTGGTCATATGGCCGGCATGACTAAACACCAAGGCGCACGGAATGCTGTTACCTTCCCACTGAAGGGGTACCTATTTATCTACTTGCAATTTCTTGCTTTCGAACTGCTAGGATGGCAGGAGCTGGAACTAGAGACGGGAGCTCACTCCATCATGCGGCACACTCGGGTCTCGAACTGCTGAACTACCGACCTTCCACAGCCTGCAGTTCAGCGTCTTAACCACTTGAGCCACCGCAGCTCCTATTCCATGGAGGAAGAGGCTGGTAAAATGTGATCTCTAGATAGGGAGAACCAGAGACTTGAAAACCACCAAGGATAGAATCCAGCATCATGTGAACGATAGGATGGATTGGCTAAAATATAGGACTCGGTTCCTACCATTCCTATCAACTTCTCAGTACTTTGCCAGGTTCCAGGAAGTGTCACAACATTTGGTGAAGTGATGATGATGACGACGACGATGATGTTACAAAAATGTATCTCAACAATTAGCTTTCATTAAAGAATGCTGTCAATTTGGTGTAGTGGTTAAGAGTGACAGACTCTAATCTGGAGAACCGGGCTCGATTCCCCACTCCTTCACATGCAGCTGCTGAGTGACCTTGGGCCAGTCCCTCTCAGAGCTGTTCTCTCAAGAACAGTTCTCTCAGAGCTCTCTCAGCCCCACCTACCTCACAAAGTGTCTGTTATGAGAGAGGAAGGGAAAGGAGATTGTAAACTGCTCTGAGACTCTGAGTGAAGGGTGGGGTATAAATCCAATCTCCTCCTCCTTCCATATGTGAGGGCATGAGAATGGATAGTTACCCTCAATTATGCCTATATTCACAAACTGCAATAGCAGAAAATGTTAAACTCTGTAGGAAAGAGGTGCTTCTAAGAGTCTCCAAAAGACAGATTTTAATTTGACTAATCCACAATGGCACAGCAATTTCTGTATACTTTTTGAATGCTTGACTTCCTGCCATTGAAGCAATTAAATGTAACAAATGAATATATAACAATTAGTTCTGGCTTATGGAATTCAACTGAATGCCAAGTGATAATCTTTATTTTAAGCTGGAAAATCAACCACCGTCACAAAGCAGCCTTTAAAATATTGTTCAGGGCATGTATCATCTTATCAGAGCAATCATATGTTGATAATCAGACAATATCAATTTGTTAAAAGCCTTTCCTAACCAGGGAAACAAAAACATTATTTCATATACAACCATCAGACATTTTAGTAGTTAACATTTATATTGCTCCTTGGCATCCTTCATAAAATAAAAGTCAAATATAAGAGATAAAATAGAGAAGATTCCCTGTCGATGCAACATCCTATGTTATCTCAATTTCAACCTAAAAGGGGGGGGGAACTGACTCAAAATGGCAATCAATTAAATAGCGTGGCAGAAAACTGAAATAGCAAAAAAACATTTAGAATAACACAAGACATGAACTGCTTCATTCTTCGTTGTTAAGAGTAAAGATTACTCATGAGAGCCAAGGCAAAGTCCTTCAGACAAGTGCACGATGATTACTTTGGCAAAATTAGATTCATAAAAATTAGAATCATAATGAAAATACAATTCTTGAATTTTCACCAGCTGATTAGTACTGAGTGGGTTCTTATTGACAATTTATTTACAGGTTTATCAACCACTTCTTCCAAGATATTTTGCCTGTTACCTGTTTCCTTATGACTGTTAGAGATCAAGTATCACACCTGTAAACAAGTCCTGCTTAGGGATGGGCATGAACCACATTTTTGTGGGTTGGTTCGTGGTTGAACCATGACCTAATCCATGAACTGATACAATGTGAGACATTTAAAGTTTAAACCCCTGCTTTTGACTCCCCATGGCTTTTTGCAGGGAGCAGAAAACAGTGGTTTAAATGGCTCCCAGACATTTAAACCAAACAGCTAAGCAGCTGGAAGCTCCCCATTGCTCAGCTGTTTTTCATGAAGAGCAGAAAGCAGGGGTTTATATCCCTTCTTTCTGCTCTTCACAAACCATCATGACTGCATCAAAATTCGTGATAATTCATGGTGGTTCTTCAGTTTGTGAACATTGCTTCGCAAACTATGAACCAGCCAAAATTCATGATGAACTTTAGTCCATCAGCCAGTTTATGACCATCTCCTGTCCTGCTAGAAAATAATTCTTTTCAATTTGCTTCCAGGAAATCAGTTTAGAGTATGACTACTGTATGATTGGATTTGAAAGAAACAGAAATGCTCTTACGGGCAGGGCTGCCTCAAAGTTTTTAGATAGGTGGATGGGTGGATGGATGGATTTTGTAGCTATAGTAGCAGCAGTAGTATTGCCATTATTACAGGTAAAATCAATGCACATGGTCATCTTCTGGCTGTTGTTGAAATCAGACTGTGCATGCTAAACTTCCCTCTAATTCTTGATTAGCTAGTTGTCCAAAGCAGGGCAGATCCAGAGCCCTTTAATAATCACTGAGTGTTCATAGTCAGACAGAGATGTTATGAGGTCATTTATCTATACAAATATCCAGAGTTTTATTGGGCTTCCATAAATGCACCAAGACTCATTATATAACAATTATTTGATAATACTGATAGTCTACCATTTGTAGCTGGTGGAAACCATGGTGAGGAAAGGGTTCATTCTCCATACACTTTGTGCTTTAGCTGAATGATCCATTCCATACCCTTCCAACCACCTGCTGGAATTTTTGTGAACTTTGTTCATATAGATGCCTATATGATTTGCATCTGAATGCCTATTTTGCATATGTCAGATGTGTGTTGCAAGCCAACCTTTTATAGAATTTCCCTAATGAGAATCTGTATCCATCTGCATACCTCCTACCCCCCACCCCTGATAATCTGAAAAATTCCATAGCATAGGAAAAGGAGTGAAAATTATATGCATGGGTTTCTCTTTTGCAACACTGCCTACTTAGACCTGAACAGTGTGTTCTGGGGAATATTCCTGTCAAGGAAGAATTTGGAAGCATACCTGATGGATCAGGTCTTTTCAGACAACCCATTTCCAAGGGTGGCAGAATGAAAAGATTGCCACCTGGTAAGAAAGCAACAGTTGAAATCCATCTTTTGGTCCTCAATCAAATTGGTTTTAATTAGCATTTCCAGTTGGGTGTAAGAACACTGTTTGTTCCCAAAGCATGTGTCAGCTGTTATTTTTTTTTTCCCCAGGCATCCAAATATGTTTTTGTCCTGGGCCAATTTTCTTTTTGAAAGTCAAGATTCTCCAGTCATACAAATATACTGATATTGGCAGCTCGCAGGCGGCTTTTCCTCCCAAGGAGGATAACAGAAGTAATTCTGAAAGTATTTCCCAGGGATGCCTGGAGGGGCTTATTTGCCAGAGTTTGCGTCTCTAATAAAACGTCTCTTTGCTATTTTGAAGACCTTATATTTAACATTTGTTGACGCATGTATATGAACAAGGTAATAACAACAACAAAAAAGGGGCTCTTAAATGAGAGGGCTGTCGAGGCAGGCTGTTTACAAGGGTTTTCATCATATTTAAGAAGCATCA